>NC_079202.1:49950168-50250168 GCF_026745355.1 Beta vulgaris subsp. vulgaris
TGGTTTTCTTAGTTTATTGAATGAGGTGATACCCCAGAACAACAACATGGGAAGAACTTTCTACGACACAAAGCAGATGATGGTTGTCTCTGAGCATTCACGAGCAGATGATGAAGAATGCTCAAGACAAGGATTTCAAAGCACGATCTCAGAAGGCTAGCAAGAACCGGCGAGGAGGTGACTTGACCAACAGTGTACCTCCTTCTCATGTCCAGGGTTCTATTTCCTCAGCAGAGCGCGCCAAGAGATTGGTAAGTGTAACTTGTTTGAATACATTTAATACAAAAACTTGATTTAATTAATGTCTTTGAACGTGTAGGCCGCACAGCGTGGAGGGATGCTGCCTTCCGCTGTGGACTTGTTCATGGACACACACATGAGGGATGAGTCTGGAAAGAAGGTTCCGATCAACGACAAAGTCCAAAAATCAAGGTAAGTGTCTTAAACTTGCTTAGAATCATACAACTAAGTAGTAGAAAGTTTAAATGAGTATTCTAGGACTTGCATAAGCAATAAGAACTTGGAATAGGCATTGAGGTAGAATTATGGGAACATGAAACCCAAAAAAGGCTCGAAAGGCTTAGTTTTCTCATATTGATTGGCTAAGTGTCTTTAAACTTGCTTAGAATCATACAACCAAGTAGTAGAAAGTTTAAATAGTATTCTAGGACTTGCATAAGCAATAAGAACTTGAAATAGCATAGAGTAGGATTATAGGAACATGAAACCCAAAAAAGGCTCGAAATGGCTTAGTTTCTCTCATTTTCATTGGCTAAGTGATTAAACTTGTTAGAATCATACAACCAAGTAGTAGAAAGTTTAAATGAGTATTCTAGGACTTGCATGAGCCATTAGAACTTGGAAATAGGCATAGAGGTGATTATAGGAACATGAAACCCAAAAAAGGCTCGAAATGGCTTAGTTTTCTCATATTGATTGGCTAAGTGTCTTAAACTTGCTTAGAATCATCAAACCAAGTAGTAGAAAGTTTAAATGAGTATTCTAGGACTTGCATAAGCAATTAAGAACTTGAATAGCATAGAGTAGGATTATAGGAACATGAAACCCAAAAAAGGGCTCGAAATGGCTTAGTTTCTCTCATTTTCATTGGCAGTGTATTAAACTTGCTTAGAATCATACAACCAAGTAGTAGAAAGTTTAAATGAGTATTCTAGGACTTGCATAAGCAATAAGAACTTGAAATAGCATAGAGTAGGATTATAGGAACATGAAACCCAAAAAAGGCTCGAAATGGCTTAGTTTCTCTCATTTTCATTGGCTAGTGTATTAAACTTGCTTAGAATCATACAACCAAGTAGTAGAAAGTTTAAATGAGTATTCTAGGACTTGCATAGCATAATAGAACTTGAAATAGGCATAGAGGTAGGATTATAGGAACATGAAACCCAAAAAAGGCTCGAAATGGCTTTTTTCTCATTTGTATTGGCTAAGTGTCTTAAACTTGCTTAGAATCATACAAACAAGTAGTAGAAAGTTTAAATGAGTATTCTAGGACTTGCATAAGCAATAAGAACTTGAAATAGGCATAGAGGTAGGATTATAGGAACATGAAACCCAAAAAAGGGCTCGAAATGCTTAGTTTCTCTCTTTTCATTGGCTAAGTGTATTAAACTTGCTTAATCCATTCTTGCAGGAAAGTTATGACAAAACTTTGTCAATGTAAGAAAGAGGTGAAACCAAGGCCCGAACCAGATTTTCTTTGAGACTGTTGTGGGCAAAAGAAAGGGTGGGTTCCTGGTTTGGGGACGAGTGCAGACCTCTATTTTGAGAGGTCTTCGAGGGGAGGAGGTAGTTCGTCCTCCAGTTGCACTCCTTCCATGTATTCTCATTGTCTTGCGAAGTTGAGGAAGAGAGAGCCGAGATGCAAAGAGAACGTGAGCGGATGCAGAAGGTGATAGAAGAGGAACGCATCGCCAGGCAAAGGAGAGAGAGGAGGATCGCAGGGTGTATGATGAGTACCTGACGCAGATGAGGGCCACTATGGAGACATACAGCCAGATGATGAGCCAGTGTGGTGGTTCATTCCCCCTCCCGGGCCTCGAGACCCCCCACCGCGGTGGTGATGCGTGTGCGACTTAGGATCCTACATTAGCTTGCACTATCTATCTTGTTTATATTTGGAACGTGAAAACATATAATTTAGTTAAAACCGTTAACTTATATGTATGTATGAATTTATATTAGTGTATTTATGAATTTATATTTAATGCAAACAGGTCATTAGTGCAGAATTTGCGCATTAGCGGACAGCTTGAGTATATATTTGATTGGAAAACGAAACAGGTTAAAAACTATTAAATTACAATTATTAAAAAAAAAAAGGAATTAGCGTCCGCCATTTGGAGATTAACGTCCGCTAAATCATTGGACCTACAGAAAAGGGCGAGGAATTAGCGACCGTCTGGACAACTAGCGTCCGATTATCCGACGCCAACTAGCGTCCGTCTGCGCATAGAGGACGCAAATTTACCGTCCGCTGCAGCGACGCTAACTAGCGTCCGCTCCTAAAAACGGACGCTAAATACCGTCCGCTGCCACAGACGGACGCTAGTTGGCGTCAGCTACCAAATCGGACGTTAAATGTCGAAAAGCGGTCGCTATATTTTAGCGTCCGATAAACGGACGCTAAGCGAGCCATTAGCGACCAGGTGTTTTGCATCAGCTGTTTAGCGTCCGACTCCGCATTTTTACCGTCCGATTTTGTCGGACGCTAAACCCTAACATTCTTGTTGTGAAGTGAGAAAAGGGAAAATAAAAGATATAAAGGAAAATAAAAAAATGTTCTAAACATAAAAGCAATTGTACAATACAAGTGCACGATAAAATTAGCCAAAGTAAGAATTCATATACTTCCTCCGTTTCTTTTTAGATGTTACACTTTCTATTTTATGAAGTTTTAAATTAGATGTTACACTTTTATTTTGGATAATAACTTCTCTCTATCTCTCTCTTATCACATGTTCACATGTGACCCTTTTGTTTTTCACTCTCTATCTCTCTCCTCTCCAAAAATTACCTAGGAGTCCGTGATTTGAAAAGTGTAACATCTAATAAAAAACGGAGGAAGTATATATTTTTTTATGAGGAAATTAAGTCAGTCCAAGAACTAACCCCTACAAGACTATTAAGCTTGTAGGAAACACCAACACATTGACTGTTAAGACATGCATAACATGCTAAGAAAATACCCTAGCATAATGCTTATGCTGGAAGTAAGAATCGAACCCCTGACCTCAAGGGCTAAAGGGAAACGTTATACCCACTTAAGCTAACTCCTATCCTTAAAGTAAGAATTCATATGGTTATCAGAGTTCTATTAATTGCCCATACGTAATTGGATTTTTTTATACCCGTATGGTAATCGAATATCATTTAAATATTCGTGCAACACTAGATTTCAAAAAATTATGCAGCAAAAGGGTAGACAATTTAGCCAAATTTTTGACATTAAGAAAACTTACATTAATTGAACAACGAAATACAGCTTAATATAAGCAAACATAAATCAAAGAAAAACCTAAACCACAAGAAACTCACACGACTTCATAAATCAAAAACTTCTAATGCTTCACTACCAAAGTTTCTCGAGAAGAAGAACTGAAAGAGAAAGAGCTGGCAAGCAACAACAAAGAGGTGTGAAGAAAAAGAAAAGAAAGAGTGCCTTAGATTAGCATAGTCACGTTCTTATTCTGCAAAAGAAAAAATTCAACTTCCTACACTTTAATCCATACATACAAACACCAATAGTACTTCAACACTACACCATTCAACACAACACCCATAAGAGCTAAAAGATAGCCTTCCATATCTGTAACTTCTGCAAATTGCATGCTCATTTTCACATCACTAAATAAGTCAGATTTATCACACCTCCACTTTTTATCACCTCTCTCTTTCTTCAAAGTTCTGCCATCTTCTTCTCACTCTCATTACTCATTCTCTCTCCACTTTTCTTTTCTCAGACTTCAATGCAAATGCCAAATACACCAATGAGATAGATACTAGTACACTCAGGTTATTAGCCCTTGTTTAATAATATTAAGAGTAGCTTCAAAATTATAGTAAATTAAGTTTAACCAATTTTAAGACAAAAGATTACACTTACTGTTAGTAAGTTCCAAAGATATGAAAATATAGTACACTCAAGGATATTAGCGCTTTGTTTTTATGTCATGTCAAACAGATATTTAAAGCAAAAGAATAAAGAACTTGAGACTACATAATTTCAGATTTGAATATGAACATCAACGTTGGAAGATTGAAGATGATGAATTAAAAGCAATAAAGGTACTCCTACTATCTAAATTAGCATAATCAAAGCTAAACATAAGAGTAAAAGTTAAAATTAATCAACTAAATTCTAAAAAGTGACTTTCTTTCATTACAAATTTCAAACATACAAACATGCATGACTAAAATTCCCTAGATCTAATACTCCTAATCTAATTAAAAGAAGAAATAAAATTTAGAAAATAACAAAATAAAATAAAAAAAAGTAAATTCAGATATGGGTTTTTTTTTTTTTTTTTTTTTTTTTTTTACCATTTATCCAACCTTCCCAACAACAAAGCTAAAATTTAGCTCAAAACACTAACCTAAAAACATGAGATTGATTTGTCAATAAGGTGGTCTAGCAGAAGATGGTGTAGCCCATAAAACTTCATTAGCACTAGTAGTAGTTGTGGTCGTATTCATACCATGATCAGTATACAAAGTTATGGAACCAGGTCTACTATGATCTCGACCATCATGTTCATCACTATGTTGACTATTATTATTATTATGATCATCTTGTTCATCATCAAGAGGTAGCCTACAATAAGTAGGATTATTAAACGATGCAGCAACAACATACACAGTTCCAGAACAAACCAAAGCACCAACTACTTTACCACCTACAATTTGCCCTTGTGGGCCCGCCAATGATATAGTGAACCCAGCCCCACCACCACCGTGAAACGGCACCGTATTGACAACCACTACAGCTGAAAGAGACAGTATATCAAACCTCCCATGAAACGTGACAGTTCCACCAGGAGTAGTAGTAGAAGGTTGTTTCAGCGTAACGTTGGCTACCGCCCCAGAAGCAGTTAAAACGCAAAGGCCGACGCTACGGCGGCGCGTGAAGCGCGTGATTGAGTCGACTACGTCGGACCCACTAGGGAGTTCAAGGATGTAAGGTGACATGGCGGGTTCGGGTTCGCGGGTTATTACTACGGGTGGTTTTGGTTTGTTTTTGGAACCGGGTGGTCTGCCACGTGGACGGCGGGAAACCTCGATGGTCCCACCATCTTCATTGCTAGTAGCAGTAGTGGTGGTTTGAATTTGATTGGTTGTTTTGGGTTTCTTAGAAGGTGGTTGAGAAAACGGTGTGGTGGTAGTTGTGGTGGTGGTTGTTGCAGAATCAGCTTCTTCTGAAGGTTGAGAAAAAGGGTGGTGAGATTGAAGATGAGGAGGAGGAAAGCGAGGATTATGTTGATGAGAAGGAAGTGGAGGAGGTGGGGGGTGGAATTTAGGGTGGTGAGAAAATTTTGCAAACATATTGTTGTTGTTGTGTACATTATTTTGATTATTATTCTTCTCATTTTCTTCTTCTACATCATATTCTCCTTTCATTTTTTTTGGGGTTTTTTTAATAATATATTTGTAAGTTGATGGAGATAGGATTGGTATATTTAATATCTTAGAGTATTCTAGAGTATTAGATAATATTTTAGAAAAAATTGGGTGTTTTTTATAATTTAAATGGGGGTGAAGAAGGATAAAAGAAGGAGGAGAAAGAGAGGAAGAAATAATTTTATAAGAGGATGTGGGTGTGAAGTGTGAATATGAGGATGGGGGTTGAAAGGGGCCAAAGAAAGAGAGAGGGAGATATAATGAGGAGAGAGAGAGAAAGAAAGGGAAGGGAGGTGGGTGAGCTTTGAAACTAAGTAAAGGGGGGAAGAAAGAGGGCGCCGCTGGTTGGAAAGGAAGGATGGGGGAGGGTGTGGTGACTGCTAGTGTGGGTTCCACAAGAGAACAGAGATGCAGACAGAGAAGATGATAGAAGAAGGAGGTGTGTTATGTTGTGTGGGCGTGGATTGTGGATTGTGGCTTGTGGTTTTTTTTTTTACTAGGGAAATTTGCAATAAGTAAATTTAGAAGAACAATCTAACGCTAATGTAATTAAATACTAATTTTTTAGGCACGTTATGCGTGCGGTAATAGTTTGGGCATAATTATATTTTAGTAATAAAGCAAATTTAAAATGAAAGTTTTTGGTGTAGGCTTTATACTTTAAATATGTTAAGTTTAGTCGTAAAAAATTAGGATGGAGTACATAAAAATTAGGGTTTTTTCACCGGGTATCCCTGTGGTTTTTCGAAATTCATGGGGTACCCCTAATTTTAAAAAAATATTTCAGGTATCCTTATTGTTTTAATAAGATGCACCAAATGTCCTTAATGACTAATAACAGTGTTAAGTTTTCATTAGTCATTGAGGTTAATTAACCCCTCTAACCCTAACCCGAAAACCCTAACCCTTTAACACCTCATCCCCACCCTAAACTCTAACCCAAACTATCCAATCGGCAACCACCACAGCCCCCTCTACCCTCCCCCATCCACCATCTATGTACACGCACCCCCTACCCATGTAGCCCACCTCAATAGCCGCCTTCACCCTTCCCCGCAGCCCGACAAATTAAACCCCCTCCCTCTCACCGGAAAAATGAACAGAGAGGAGCGATGGAGCAGCGAAGGAAGCCCTACAGGTGGCTGAAACAGAGGAGAACCACATGGGAAGCAATAGACACACGCGGTCACGAAGAGAAGAGAGAGAAAGTGCGAGGTGCAGCTCCGACGACACACACGGGGAAGGGACGTGCGAGTGACAAAATGGGAAATCACAGGGGTAAGGGTTGCGTGGTAGCCGGGGGGAGGACGGCTCCGAGGGTGGGGGTAGGTTGCAAGAGTGGGGGCTACGGGGTGAGGGGAGGGCGGTTGCCGGGTGGGGGAAAGGGTGGGGAATCAGATAGAAGGGGGATGTGGTGGTTCGATGAGTGGGTAGTTAGGGTTAGAGTTTAGGCTAAGAGTGGGTGTGGGGGTGTTAGAGGGTTAGGGTTTAGGTTAGGAAAGTGGTGTTAGAGGGTTATGGATTAGGGTTAAAGGGCTTAATTAGAGTTAGAGGGTTAATTAGGGTTAATGACTAGCGAAAACTTGACATCGTTAGTCATAAGGGTATTTGGTGCATTTTATTGAAACAGTAAGGATATCTGGTGCATTTTTTAAAAATTAGGGGTACCTCATGAATTTTGAAAAACCACAAGGGTACTAGTGAAAAAACCGTAAAAATTATATTGCAAAATTTAGTATACAGACAAAAAGTTGCATTCGTATTTATGTTAGTATGATACGCGTGTATATATATCGCTAGTAGTGCCATATATTGAGTTACTTTCAACATGCAGTTAACAATTTTCAAATTAATAACTCCATCTAAAAAAACTAATAACCATATAATACTATTTCATAAATCTTAAAAAGAAATGTATCTTTTTCTCTTAGTACACCTTCAATAACCATATAATGTTTCATACAAATTTTAGAAAGAGAGGTCCACGACTCTATAGTCTGTACAAATACACACACACCAAAAATTACCCAAACTCACGCAAAAATTCGCTCATTACGTTTTTTGTCAAAGATTTCATTCTTCTACTTTTCTCCACCCTTCTTTCTTTCTTCCTCTTAAGTGCGCAAATTTCAAGCTTTATTTTTAGTTTCTTACTCCTTTTTTTTTTTTTTTCCTAATTTTTCCTTAATTATAGAAATTGGGTAGTCCATAAATCTTTGAAAATTAACCTTTTTGAGCTCTATGCTTACTTCCAAAGCTTCCATATTTTTTCCACAAGAAATTTAGCTTTGACTTTTGTTCTTCAAAGGCAAGAAAATTCACATTATTTCTCATTTTCTGAGCTTGAATATGAGGAATATCTATAATAAGAATACCGAGTATTGTTATTGTCTGTGGTATTAATTTTTGGTAAATGAATTTTTTTAATTGATAAAATTAATTTGATTAAATCTTTTTTATCGGCAAGTTTATGTGATTGACCATTATATGAGTTGATTGGTTTTAATAGAGATTTAATTGAATTATATTTGGCAAGTGTATGAGTTTAATGAGTTGTTGTGGAGGGGTGAATATGTAAATTAACATGGGGACACCGTTTCCCCCCCTTGGCTTATATAATAGAGGTAAAACAAAGTAAACATAAACTATTTAATTAGAGGAGCTTCATTCGCTTTACATACACTATGAAATAAGAACAACCTGTTATATATCCAGACCAACTTAGACTTAGCTCAACCGATGGTTGGTAGGGTCGGATTAAATGACGTGTGAAGAAAACCTGATATGAGAGGAAACTTGTTGGAAGACGACATCAAGATGATCTTTAGAAATATATTACCGCGAGTTTGCGACTTAGCTAGTAGGATCCACTGTCGACTAGCTAGACACTAGATCCCAGGACCCTTATATGAACAAAAACATATTCTTCCTCCTAGAGACTAAAGTAACAAAGAAGTCACATCTTTTGATGACTTTTGAACCTTCTTTGAGGGTAATTAGAGTTGAGTCTCGTGAGACTGAAACTCAAAATGTGTGGGTTTTGAGGAGAGAAAATTTGAGTTGGGAAGGAAGTTGTTTTAACGTGTATATGAGCTTATTTGTTACCGTTTTTCATTTTCGACCTTTTTATGTATTATTTGGAAACAACAGATAGATGGGCTAATTAGTGAGATGGGTATGTATTTTTTTTTTTGTATTTTGAGATTTTTCTACTTAGTGTTGTTATGTTTTACGAAATTATACGCAGTACAAAACCTTTTTGAATTTTTCATATTATGCGTGTAAACTTTCTAAACGTCATACAAAATACCCTTAGGGGGCATTTGGTTAGGGGTTTATAGGAAAGGGAAAGGGAGTTAGATGATTCGACTCCCTTAAATCTTGTTTGGATTGGGGGTTTGTTTCTCCACTTTTCCCCTCCATTACCCCAAATCCCTCTATTTTGATTCCCCACTACCCCCTCCACTTAAAAATGGGGGAATGGAAAACCCTTAACCATCACCTTTGACCACCCAACCCTATCAACAACCACCTCCACCACCCCACTTCTATCACGCCACCCCACCTCTGTCCACCCAACCCTACCCCCACCTTCACCAGCGCACCCACCTACACCACTGCACCCACCACTGCCACAACAACCACCAATCCACCTCCAACACCCATAAAACCACCAGCACCAGAGTTTGCCCAAACTCGCCACCACAACCACTGCCACAACAACCACCAAACAACCTAGCCCCTCCCCAAAAACCACCCGCAACCCATGGAAAACCACCCAAAACCTCCCGAAACCAACCTCTTCCCACCAGAAAAGCATCCCAGACCGCCAATGTCCCACCCCCGCCATTCGACGACCCACCCCAGACCGCCGATGTCCCACCCTAGCCATTTGACGACCACCTCAGCCCATCGACGACCCACCCAGCCCCACGGAAAATAACCCTCGACAGCACCATAGATTTGTTTCATTGCCGGAAAGAGAGAGGGAGGCGACAGAAAATAAGTGCCGAAGAAGAAGAAGTCACCGGAGAAGAGAGGGGATGGTTTTTTCTTAAAACCCTTTCCCTTGTTTTTACTACCAAACATGTGATTTAATTGGGGTTTTTTTGATTCCTTTCCCCTCCTAACCCATACTTGATTCCTTTCCCTTTCCCCTCTTCTAACCAAACGCCCCTTATTTCTCAGGATAATACTCCAAGCCTCAGTCAACTAACAAGACTCAAAGATCTCACCATATATCCACATGGTAAGAAAGTCCCAAAACGGCAAAACCTACTACTTGTAATTTTGTATGAACGTATTTTTTGTAATATTTAGAAAGCTTAGGATACAATATGAAATGTTGAAAAAGGTCGAATACAACACAAAACTTTTGTAAAATGCAGGGGCACTATATAGAAAAACCTTTGTTTTTTTTTATTGCATTACTTGATTTTTAACACTATTTATCAACCAACTTTGTTAATCTATCTCACATCTTCTAAGAAAAAACATAGTCATAAGAAGTCTTATTAGATTCATCTCAATGTGAGTAAATTCAATATCAAATTTTTTAATTTTTATATATACGATTATACGCAATTAAAGATATTACCCCCTCCATCCCTAAATAGAGTTTTTACTTTTCCATTTATGTCATTTCCTTATTAAAATATTACGTAGCTTTCACTTTTTGATATATTCAGTTGGTCTTGTAAGAGACCATCTACTTTTAATTCAAAATTAGGCACGGCCTAAGCCCAATATTAAGAAGAGAACATGCCACCTTTCAGACGCTAAATTAAAAAGTCGGACGCTAAATATTTACCGTCCGCCAAACAGACGGTAATTGGAGAATTAGCGACCGGGGGTTTTGCATCAGCCTTTTAGCGTCCGTTGGCGGACGCTATCCTCTTTACCGTCCGATCCCGCATTTTTAGCGTCCGGTTTTGGCGGATGGAAAAGAGTGATATTCTTGTTGTGAGGATTGGGTGGTTAGACTGGGTTGGTTTATTATGATGGAGGATCCGCAATTTTGACAAATTTCTGGGTAGTGCTTTAATTGGAATCGAAGGAGGGTGGGTTGGTGGCGCTGGTGTTGCTGAGTGGTTAGGCTGAGCTGGTGGTGTTGTCGTCGCTGGGCGGGGCTGCAGGGGTGGGAGGTGGGAGGGGTTGGGTGGTTAGGGCTTTAGAATGGGGTGGGGTCAGGTGGTGAGGTTAGGATTAGGGATTTAGAGTTAGGGTTAAGGGTTAATAGGTTAATTAGGGTTTTTTTCTAAAAAAATTAGACTTAATGACTAACGGTGCTTAACGATAATAGTCATTAAGGGCATTGTGAGGTATTATCATAAAACTCGGGGGCACCTCGTGAAATTTGAAAATATGGGAGGTACATGGTGAATTTTCTAAAAACTCGGGAGTATTTGGTGAAAAAATCGATAATTTAATATAAACTAGATGCTTAAATTTTAACTACAACATCTTCAACTTTGACCTGAAATTAAATATGCAAACATAACCTTCTAAATCAAAATCTAATCTAATATAATTCGAATAGTTATAACCAAAATTATTGTAGTTGGATTCAATTTTTTAAATTGAACTTATATTATTTACCCTTTTATATATGTCCAACTAGATATATGACTTATGTCATACAGATTAAGATTTCGCTATAAAATATTATTATGGAAAACTTGTTTTAAATAAGTCAACCTTTTGTGCGGTCTTCTTATTTCAAGTCGACCTTTTGATTATCCCTAATTGAGTTAGGCTTGTATATTTGTTTTCTTGTATTGAGTTTTAACCTGTTTCTGACTTGTTAAGTAGGTTATTTATGATTCGTGTTATAATGTTCCTTCTTCTAAAACAGGCGAGGGAGGTGAGGGAGGCGAGGGAGGCGAGGGTGGGGGTGGGACATTGTAACACGTATCATAAGTAACCTACTAAACAAGTCACAAATAGGTTAAAAATCAATAGAAGAAAACAGACCTACAAGCCTAATTTAATTAGGGATAATCAAAACATAGACATAAAATGAGAAGACCGCGCAAAGGTTGACTTATTGAAAACAATTTTTCCTATTATTATTTGTCGAAAAATGATTATAAGTGAAAATGTTAGTAAGAAACAATGAATTCTACAACAATTGATCGAACATATATTATTGGAAACTCATGAAAAGATCATGTATGATTAATAATTTAATTACTTTTGATATTACCTTAAGATTCCTAAATATACAGTTATACTACGATTATATATAAAATTATGGGATGACTATGTATGTTTAGTAATGTCAAATATTTTCAATATATACTATAAGATTTTTAATCATTAAATGTATTATTTGTATGATGCAATTAACATAAATGCATTTACTAAAAAAAAATTAGAGGGTGATTGGCATTTAAAAGAGATGTCTATCAATTTTTTTTTGCGAATATAATTAGATATTTAGATTAGTTAAAGTGCATCTACACCTAGTAGGCATTTAAAAGAGATGTCTATCAAATTTTTGCGAATATAATTAGATTAGTTAAAGTGCACCTACACCTTGTAAAAAAAAAAAGAAAAAAGAAGCGCAATTAAATGTCAAATAAAGTTGCAAATTCAATGCGCATGCCCCAGTTAATCAAACAACTTAGATAAACGACTTAACTTACAGATGTGTGCACATACACTAGTATTAGGCTATAACAGAGTCAACTTCAGTTTTAGCATATTCGAATTGAGTGGATGTTATTTAGTTTAGTTGGTAAAATTCTGTAAGAGTAATGTTCAAGATCAGAGATCGAATTCCGTCTATATCATTGCACTTAATCGTTCATTTATATAAAAAAAAACATGTTTAAATCAAACTAGATGGACCATGGTTGGACTCATTTATAGGAATGTATGTTGTATTTATACGAAACAAACGATGCAAAGCTAAATAGCCCACAAGTCACGAGACAACCCACACCATGTCAAAACTAGACTTAACCAAACTGGCTTGACCTGATTTATCTTACCGAGACTCAATTTTGAACCATAAATGAAAACCTAATGTTAATTCGATCGAAACAAAAAATGTACTGACCCGACCTAAATACAATATGAATCAACTAAACCTGAAAACAACATTACCACAAATTGACAGAAAGTGATATTGATCCAGACATTAGTATTATACTAAATATTTTTTCATCAAATTTTGTTACTTTTATTTATCACTATATACTATATTGATCCCAACATTAGTATTAGATACTAAGTCCCCTCAAAAAAAAAAGTATTAGATACTAAGTATATAGGTGGTAAAAAAAGACTTAATTTTAAAATTTTAATTCAAACGTCGAAAAAACCTATTATTAACTTGAACCCAAACTTGGTCTAATCTCACATAAAAATCAATCAAATACCAACTCGAATGCACCCGCCTTAAATGGGAAAAAAGATATAGCCTAAAATATTTTATTCGAAATGACCTAATCAAACCCAATCTAAACCACCCGATTGCCACCTCCAGCCCACATCTTGGCTTGAACCTTCCTCTACTAATAAACATGTGTTGCAGGCAATGCACATCTTCAGTCCCAATGTGTATTACATCTTGTGTCTGTATCTCATTTTGCATTACAATTCCATTGTATCAACATTCATTATAAGGTTTTTTACCAAGTATCCTCAAGTTTTCAAAATATTCACGAGGTACCCCCCAACTTTTCAAATACACGGGGTACCCTTAAGTTTCATAACAATACACCCAAATTTCCTTAATGACTAAAGACGGTTAACTCCATTAGTCTTAACTCTAATTAACCTAACTAAACCCTAAAACCTAACTCCTAACTAACCATAACCTCTAGCTTCTAAATCTAACCATAACCCCTTACACTCCCACCACCCTAGCAGCCCCCCGCCCCACCCCCAGCAACCCACGCTCCCCCACCACCCCGTCAACTTCCCCCTCCTCCCACCACCCCATCGAATTCCCCCCTCCCCTAACCCCCGTCGAAACCCCCTCCTCTAACCCCCATCGCTCATTCTTCAATATTTGTGCTCGTAATCCTTCAATCTCTGTTCTCGCCGTTCTTGAAGCTATGTTCTTGCTGTTTGTTCAGGCACTCTCTGTGCTTGTTGTTCTTGAACTTCTTCAGTTCTTCGTTGTCAGTCGTCACCGATCAACTCTCATTCTTCGTCTTCAGATCTTCAGTTCTTCTTCGTAAGCACTCGGCAGGCCAGTAGTGGTGTAGCGCGCGTGGCGCGTTTACTTTGGGATCTGGCAATCTTCAAGTGGGGGTATTCGACAGGGATTAGGGGAGGGGGCGGAATTCAACGGGGTGGGGGCTGCTGGGTTGGTGGGAGGGTGAGGGAGAGGGTTAGGGTTAGGTTTAGGGTTTAGGATTTGGATTAGGGTTAGGGATAAGGGTTAGTGTTAGGGTTAGTGGTTAAATAAGGGTTTAAAAAAGAAAATTAAGATTAACATCATTAGTCATTAAGGGTATTTGAGTATATTATTATGAAACATAGGGGTATCTTGTGTATTTTGAAAAGTTGGGGGTAACTGGTGAATTTTTTAAAAAAATTTAGGAGTAATTGGTGAAAAAATCGAAATTTAAATAACTTTGATCAATTGATGTGATCGATTATCAAAGAGATGTGACTCAATATACAACACAAATCGATACAAATATTATTTTTATTTGTTCATTTTGACACCTCACTAATAAATTAAAGTCCAAATCTATAACTAATTAATCCATATTACATATGAGAGAACTTAAAATATTTTGAAACTTGAAATCGAATTCTGGTTTTACAGCTTACCAATGTTTGATCACTTTGATGAAAACCCAAATCTCAGCTGCCTTTGACAATAACATTAGGCATGTGCTTGACATAAAGGTAACAGTCATATGCTTAAAATGATTTTCCTTACATGCAAACCAAGAATTTGGGCTTAAATTACAAAGTCAGAACTCAGAAGGTTCAATCATATCTCACTTTAGAAAATGATGCGTAGATTTAAACATAGTAGTAATTCACTAAAAAGTCTCATTTATCCAATATTGGACGGACCGACTACCTAGTCCTCTCTATACATCAACCAATTCTGTCGTCGAGATTACGCTTAGATTACTTCCAAATTGGTCCAACAACGAAGCTTCTAGAAATACTATGTTTTTGTATATGACTTCCTCACTTCTTCCATTAGTAAATGGACATCATTATCTTATATTTAGGGATGGCAACGGATCGGATTTGGACCGGATTATGCATAATCCGACTCTAACCCTACAAAAAATAGGATTTTAAATCTGAGACCGACTCCAACATACGACTCTGATCCGACTTAAAATCCGGACATCCGACTCTGAATCCGATTGACTTCAAATCCGAACATCTGACTCCGAATCCGATTTGACTTAAAATCCGAACATCTGACTTCGAATTGTCCGATCCGACTTATTTTTTGCCCATTTTTTATAATAGAATAGTCTTCTATAATACAATAATCTAATCATTACAATTTATTCTAATAATCATATTGAAATCTTATATAGTACAAATAATCTAAATATTACTATTATTTTTAACAATCGTTTCTTCAATGGGAAAATCATATATAATATAATTGGCTGAAAGTCGAAGTTAGTTTATACATAAATGATACATTAACACTCCGATCCGAAGGAAAAAATCCGAGTCGACTCCGACAAAAAAGTAATTCGACTCCGACTCCGTTTAAAAAGTTCGACTCCAACTCAGAGGAGGGTCGGAGTCGGATATCATAAAATAATCCGACATTCGAATCCGACTCCAACTTTGAGTCAATCAATCCATTTTTCTTTCGGGTCCAGACTGGATTGCCATCCCTACAGTTATACTTACTCCGTTTAGAAATAGTTGCACCATTTCTAACTTTCATGCATGCCGATGTATGATTTCAACCATTAATATCTTTAATTATCAATAAGTGAAAATTATAAAAAGTTTATGTTAAAAATTTTTATATCGAGACAAATCTAACAAGATCCCACATGACTATATTTTTCCTAAAATATAAATCACCAAATACAATATAAGTGTAAGATGTGAATAGTGCACAAAATAAAAATGGTGCAACTATTTCTAAATGGAGGAAGTATATACTCACACTTAAATATCAAAATAAAAGCAAAATTGCAATATTCTAATGAAAGAGTGGTATGCACATACTTCATCAATTTTTCATCATATGCTACATATCTATACAAATATATTAAAAGGCGTGCGTAACAATGTATACATGTCACGTGATACTTTTGTTACTCCACTGGCTATATAGAATTGTCCAATGTGTACATAAGTCATGTCAATTAACAAAAGTAAAATTACCTTGCAACAAGATTTGAACCAATGACCTTAGTGTTATTATACACGACACATTTATTTATCATCTCAACCAACTTTTAATCATGCTTTAAATGTAAACATTATTATATTTGTACCTTTTAAATGTTGAATTTTTCTTAATATTTTAATGGGAATGAAAAAAAATGCATATCAAGTTCGAAAAATAATACCAACCCGGGGCAACGTCCAGGTCCAAATACTAGGTCCTCACCTAAACCGAAGTAGTTTACTTAGCCAAAAAAAATTCTTCATAATTTACTAATTACTTCAATTTAGGTGAGGAATATGTAGCATACAATCATAAGACAATATTGAAGATAAATTTAAATGCTCAATTTATTGCAATAATACATTAAGATGTAACTAGTATTTAGACACGGGAGATGCTTCGGGATTTCTCTGTGCTACAATATAGTAGTAGTTATATAAGTAATCTCATACTTATTTAAAAAAGTCATCTCATTAAATATATGAATTTCAAAAGTTTACCATTCATATATCATCATTAAATTTGATTAAATAAGCAATAATAGTATGGTAAAATGATAGTTGGATCTCTTTCTTTCATATTCGAGGTTGTGGGTTCGAATCTTCATGTTAACAATGTTTTTTTCACTATATGAAAAAGAAGTGGATAGAATGTTAATAAATGAGGGATGGTAAATGCTCAAATTTACTGCAATAGATTAAGTGCTCGTTTGATTTGATGTATGAAGTGCAAATTCTCGTAATATTATCTTCCCATGTAATTGTATTTCCTAGGAATTGCTAGATGTTGTTTGGTAATTCAAGGGAAATAAAAATTCCCATGGAAAATAAAAATTCTCATGGGAATTTTCAATTACCTAGGTCCCCCTAGGTAAGTAACTTCCCCCATTTTGTGGGAAGTGGAACTTCATGCCTGTTCTCTTCGGCATAAAACAGCTGAACTGAACTGAACTGAACAGATTGGAGCTGAACTGAATTGAATTGAACTGAATTGAATGAATTAAATTAAATTGAATTAAATTGAATGTAATAAATATATAAATAATATTTAAACAATAATAATATGAATATTAAATAATAATTATAATAGTAAGTAATAATAATGAATAATAATAATAATAGTATTTTGGATTTTTCAAATGATAGTTATAAATAAATAATATTAATAATCATAAATTATACAATAATAATAATATTAATATTTAATGATAATAATGATAATTAATATTAATCATTTTATATTATTTGTATTAATATATTAATACTTGATGATGATATATAATAACAATAATATCTAAGAAGTAAATTAATATTACTATTTTAATAATTAGATTTAATAATATGATAATATTTAGTAATAAAAATAATGATTGGGTTGGACCGCGAAAATTACATCATAAACCGTCTTGACACGATTTGATTGGTTTATGGGCTAAAAAACGTGGGTTTATTTGTGCTTTGACCTAAACCATGTTCCTCCTAATAATAATAGTAATAATAATAATAAGTAAAGCTATAATAAACAAAATAATATATATAAACAACAACAACAACAACAACAATAATAATAATAATACTTAATAGTAATGATATAAAAATTAATAATAATAATAAGAGTAATTATTAAAATAAATTATACCATTATAATAATAATATATAACAAAAGGGTTATAAAAGAATGGAGCTGAACTAAACTGAATTGAACTGAACTGAGCTGAACTGAACTGAACTGACTAGAGCTGAACTGAACTGAACTGAATTGAACTGAAAATAAGTTGGAGAGAATAAACCCTTCCCAGGAATTTCTACTTCCCATGAAATTGTCAACCAAACAACACCAAACAATTACAATTCATAAAATTTCTAACTTCCTATGCTAAATAATATTAACCAAACAACCAATAAGTTGTAATTGGATAAGGCTCATTATAGTCACTCATATGTGTTGAGATCCTCTAGAGTTTCAAAATAACTCTACACGGTAGAGTTCGTTAAATATCAGTCGTTGATTAAGAAATCAAAGGCTTGTATTTTCTTTCCCAAAAATCTCCCTATCTTTCCCCCGAATATCCTGCCTATATCTTTTCCTTTCCCACTAATCACGAGCCCTTGATTTTATAATATATGGTCAGGATTCAACTCTACTTTGTAGAGTTTTCATAAAACTCTAGAGGATCCGGACCCCACTCATATGTGATAATCCATCTAATTTTGCTGCAGAGTATTAGTCCACACTATATAGTATATTGAAAAACATGTTTGGCATTTCAGGTGTTGAGATCATCTAGAGTTTCAAAATAACTCTACATGGTAGAGTTCGTTAAATATCAGTCGTTGATTAAGAAATCAAAGGCTCGTATTTTCTTTCCCAAAAATCCCCCCTATTTTCCCCCGAATATCCTGCCCATATCTTTTCCTTTCCCACTAATCATGAGCCCTTGATTTTATAATATATGGTCAGGATTCAACTCTATTTTGTAGAGTTTTCATAAAACTATAGAGGATCCAGACCCGGCATTTCAGTAGTTATCTTAGAGATGCTAATTATACATTAAAACAAAGAATTAATGTTGATCTAATTGGTTGGGGTCCTCCTTTCACCCCTGTAAAAGGTGTTTAATTCTTAAATCTTACAAAGTAGGTTCTTCAAATCCCCTCAAAGGAGAGTTTGTCTTATAAGAGACCGCCTATTTTTAAAGTAAAATTAGGCAATGGTAAATCCAATATTAAAAAGAAAATTATCCCAATAATGACTAGGTTAATTTCTTTCGATGACTAATTTACTCCATTTAATGACTATGTCTACTTTTATATTAAAATTAGACCGTCTTTTGTAATAATTTTTCCTCAAAGGATCTTCATCTTACTTTAAAGAATTACTACATTAGAACATTTTTTTTCTGCAATGTTGCTTCTAGTGTTGTCACAACATACAATTTAAGGATCAACGTATTACTCAAAATAGTATTTACAAAACATGTAAGATAGGATTTCAAGTAAGTTGAAGAAGAAAAGGATCCAGAATGCTCAATGATAAATACAATGTTGTTTAGACAAGCACAATAGGACGAATAAGAAAATAACTAAAATTCTAAACCTCACTTCATTGTCGTAATGTTCAATATTATGTATAAATTTCCTATTTGATTGGATTCAACTATTCAAGACTATAGACCAATAAATTTATACTTCTACAATTTGAAATAAAATTTTATTTGATAAAGAAAATGATAGAAAGTTTGAAATGCAAAAAGAATTGTATCCGCTTTTCTTGATCAACACATAAGAGTTGTTTGGGGCATGAAAATGATAGAAAGTTTGAAATGCAAAAAGAAAAGCATGAAAATTTCTATTTTCTAGGAAGTGTAAAATAGGCTCGTTGTTTGATGACAAAAAGTTTACAAAAGGGAGGAAAGTAGAACTTCGCATGAACTTCTACTTCATGCAATTACCTACTCTCCACTAGGTAAGTAAAAATTTATGAAAAGATCTGCTTTCCTTATAAATAACCAAAACAACATTTTTTAAATCCCATGAATTTGATGAGGGAACTTAATTTATGTGTACTCAAAATTCATAGGATTTTTTTACTTTATATGGTGAACCAAACAAGTCCATAGAATGATTGATTACTCTCGATATAACCTCCAGAAAATGAAGTATAGTTATCCTGGGATTTTGTTTGAATAAAAAAGTTATATGCCGTGGGTACGAAATGTGTAAAACAAGGCTTTGTAGCCTACCTTCATTTGTTATATTCTCAAACCACCTACAAACTTCTTACTCCTAATTACCCACCCCACCCAATCTTTCCTCTTTTTCAGATGTAGGACTGGTGGAATCCAACGTTATGCCTGTAAGTTGTGAAAAAAATCAAATTAAGACTCAGGCCAAATGGTCAAGTCCAAGGGCCGATTTGACATTTCTCATCTTCAGGCAAGTTCCCATATAATTTTTGGCAACTTTGGAACAATCTAATTGACATATCCTATCAAAGTATCCCAAGAAGTTGCATACATTTTAAGTTCAAAAAAGAGAATCTGAAAACATGGGCTTCCAACCCACAAGGGCCACAATTACTCTGAGTCCTTTACGCTATGCACAGAAAACATGTACAATGTCTTACAAAGAAACAAATTTGCCCAAGGCAAGGGATTCGCTGCAAGTTCTATAGTCTAAGTCAAGGCATTACATGCACATGCATGTGGATGAACCTTCAGACAGGAAGATTCCGCATAGCTGACTATCAATGTAGCGCCTGTTGATCACATACGAGCAACATAAGAATTGGCCTGGGTAACATATCTCACCCACCGATATGGATTGTAGGTTTTCGATTTCTTTGCAATCTGCAGGTATTTCACCTGAGAAAATTGGGAAAATGATCAGAAAAAATGAAATGAACAGCAAAGTAAAGCACTCACATCCCCCTTCTAAAACCACAAGGCCAACATACACACAGCATCTTGAACTGGGCCTTTATCAAACCCAAAGCTGAGACTTGGGCAGGGGGCAAACCAACCCAAGCATCATGTGCTGTACTCAGATATGTAACCCAGCATTAGCAATAAACAGGACAGCTAAACTTTGATTCTATAGACTAGACATTTAAAGAAAATATCTCGGAGAACTAATATTTATTTCCTGCTAGAAAGTCTGCAGCTATTATGATGATCAGGAGTAATTATAGCAGCATCGTTGAAGTGTCCAAGAAAACAAGCAAGAAGCAACAGAAAGGCACATAGATAAAATTTAGTGAACATGAGCCTAATTAGATTAGTAAAGTAAAATATTCCAAAATTTCCTCAAAAGTAAAAGAAACCTTATAGCAGTTAAGGAAGGCACATAGATAAAATTTAGTGAATATGAGCCTAAATAGATTTAGTAAAGTAAAATATTCCGAAATTTCCTCGAAGTACAAGAAACCTTATAGCAGTTACAACTTACAAAATTAAGATATGCCTACGGTTTTTCTGCCTTTGAAATTTTACTGGCACATGGTCTTTTTCTGAAGCTACTGGATGGCTTTTAGGTGGTTCTGCTTTTGCATATGAGTATATCACTGGCAGTGGTGGCAAAGATTGTCTAGTCTATCAACTACTTTTGGGCTTTGAAGTGGTTGATGGCTACAGGGTCGGGGCTTGTTCATTTCTTGGCAGCTCTGTTGTGATTGATAGTCATTTTTCAGGGTTAAGCTGTAAAATTCATTTCTTTTATGCTTAGTAGTTAAAAGTTAGTGCTTGGGGGGTCATGTCAAGTGGGAGTTGCCAGCACCAGCCATTTCCTTCTGGGCTCCAGTATATGTCATCTATATGCTCTAACACGAGTAGTTTGCAGAGTGTTCTCGCTATTTTGCCAGGACCGTAGCTTGGATGGAGCTCTTTCATGGTTAGGATTTTTCCAAGTTACTTTGGGCAGCTCTTTTTCGGCTGTATTGCTTTAGAGTGCATCTGCTTTCAGCTGATTTCTAGTTTTTATTCTTTATTCTCTTATTCTGATCGTGATTTTGTTACTCTCAGACTGAACAATGCCCATGATTGAGCCTGTAACTACTTGGTGTTCAATAGTCTGTGATTTTGGCTGATTCAAGTATGTTTAATAGGTGCAAATTTGATTTTCAACAGTCTTTTTTCACTTCAGCAATCTGAACCAGAGGATCTAAACCTTCGGTAAAGGAGCAAAAGCTAAAAGGATGAACGTGCATAACACTTGTATTGATCAGATGTTAAGAGTAATAGCATGACAATTCATACAGACCAAGTCTTAGGTGAGAGAATCTTGAAACACAATAGCATAGCCAGGCAACAATTAATTAGCAGACATGGTGAAATTCCCCTTTGATTGAAGGCCCACGAAAACAGCTCACAAACACATAACAGAAGTGATACCTGAAGCCTCGAAGCATTGTACATAGGAATTGTGAAGTTCATGCTAACAGGTCCAGCTTCCTTCGTTAAATTCCCTGTAAATAGAAGGAAACCTCACCATGATTGCCAACAAAGATGCATCTTACAGGAACTAAAACCTATCAGATTCATAAATAAGAAAATATATAAAAAAGCAACTAAATAAGAAATTTTCCCACCGTGTGTTTCCTGCAAAAATGTAAGTTTTGCACGTAATGTATGTTCAGCTCCACCGACAATCTGTTGACATCATTACATTAGCAACTGGCAACAAATAGAATGGCGTTCTACACATTCTGTCATTGCAACTTTTCCATTTGCCATTCATAGAAACAATTTTACCTTCTTTAGACTCCATTCCAGTCTCTTGTTAGCTTCCTTAAAATCAGCCATCTGTCCAACAGCACCATGTTCCAACTCAAAGCTAACTCTGAAAAGTTGTCAAAAAAATTCAGGCCTCACTTAACTGTGAATATAAAACATGAATCTACATTTCCTTTGCCAAAGATAAGGACATACAGCAGTCTAAACTAGTTCATATCATTATCCATGCATATATGTATGGCCAAACATGGTCGTCTAATTCACAAACACACGCATATGCTTTCAACCAATGAGGATCGTAGTTAATTAAATGAGGTATGCTTCTTGAGTAAGAAATAACTAAACTTTGGAAACTTGATCATTCCACAAATTAGAAACACTGCAGTTTTCAGACACACTATCGATGAACTGGCCAAGAGTGCTACCTTGAAGTATAACTTGGCAGAGGCATTTGAACTAGAATAGTGTTTGCAGTGGCACTAGATGGAAACTCAGCACGTAATTTGATGATTACTTCAGCCTGTGTAACAAGAAGAGGGCAAACTTATTATGCAAGGCACTCATGTAAGACGTCCATACAGATATGAGGCGGATAATTCACACAGTAGGTATAAAGACAATCCTTAATCGATGAGAGTCAAGGAATTGGAGCAAAAAAATAGAGGATGAGATGCAATTATGCAATTATGCAATCATGCAAAGACTATGAACCACGCCTGCTTCCCTATCCGAATTTTCCATCATACTCCCTCCGTTTCCTAAAGATCTTCCCACTTACTGTTCCTACAGATACCAAGGAAAATCAAGTTGTGTGGGGCATGGTGTGAGTAAAGTAGGAGAGAGAAAGGGTTAGATAAGTAAACAAATAAAAAGGGGTTAAAGTAGTAGAGAGAAAGGGAATAAAATTGAATTAATATGTAATGGTGGACCATATGATAGTACATAGAGGTAAATAGGGAAATTTGTTTTGCCAAATAAGGAATAAAGCAAAAGAGGGAAGATCTTTTGGAAACACCCTTAAACGGAAAGAGGGAAGATCTTTAGGAAACGGAGGGAGTACATGACACTGCACTACTTGTCAAACATTCTTCTTTTCTCTAGACCCAGCACATCAAAGCTGCAGCTCCATATGCAGGCATCAACACCCAGACATCCCAGACCATGGGAAGAAAAAAAATACTATTCAACTCCATATGACGAATGGAAATTCCTCATGTCTCCACCACCAAGACAATAACAGTACAAAGAAACACCAACGTCATCAGATATATTCTGAAGCAGCAAGACAGCGAAGAGCAGATAGCCAAAACACTCAACATCAAGAGGACTGATATCAAATTGTCTTTTCCAGGAAACATCAAGAGGACACTCATCACTGCTTTATCAAGCAAGCATATGCTGAAGAGCAATTTTTGTAAACCTTCTCATACAAGAATTCATTTCGGAGAAATTGCATCGAATTCTCTAAATCTCTTTTAACATGAGTAAAGCCATCCTTTTCAAAATCAGCCATTCAAAGTTTAATTGGGGTTCTGTGTGCCAAGATGAAGGTAAATTGGTCTCCAAATAGACAGGATTTCTCCTCACATGATACACACTTGACACGAAAAAGTAACAAATTTCTCATTCCAGCATCAGCAACTTCTTTGGCAACCCTTTCATACGGAAAGCTGGAGTTACAAACCAAAAATCCTAGTCCAAAAATTCGACTCACAACCTAAAGTTCCACTTTACATAGAAATGAGACTGGGATGGGTTATCATGTTAGGGATGAAAAAGGATCAATTTTCACATGACAGAATAGCATACACCACCTTAAGGGATCCAGCTTCTTCAATCAGAGCGTTAATACGAAAAGGAGGTTTGAACTCCTGTGTCATGCGATAATTCATTACTGAGAATTCACCATCTGAAGGTACCTAAAATAAAAGTGAGATAAAATTATTATTATACCCAGGTAATATGAGCTACAGAATCAAGACAAAGCGCTAGAAACAAAGCAGCACACAACTTTCAAATTTCACTTACCAGGCTTAGAGTTCTGTCCAGATCAAAGTTATCAAGGTGCACAGATTCATGGAAGTTGCAGTCATCAAGTATCACCGTACCAGAACCAGCAGAATTATAACCTGTAAATTTATGCGAAAATGAGGGGATTTAGCCTAATATGTGAGGTCAGACAGCCAAATCCGAGAAACTATAATTTAGAGCAGCTAATATAATACCATATGCTGAGCTTCCACCTCTTCCAATCGTTACATCCTCATTTAAAGCTAGTTTAATTTCAGGATTACCGGTAAGGTAACTTTTCATCTGAATTGTCCCATCAATTTCTGAAGTTAGAATGTATCCCTGCAAAACCAACATTGCCTTTGCAGTTCAAACTTCAAATCAAGCGGCAAGAAATAACATAAACAGGGGAAGCTTGAGAGCTTTCAGCATATGATTATGCGTGGAAGTCTAAAACCCATGCCCCTTCCAGTACCATCCCCCCCCCCCCCCCACCCCCACCCCTCCCAAAAAAAATTCTATATAAAGTGGAAGCAGAAGCGCAGACTAGAGCAGTCTGTTGGCATCGCTGTACAAATGGGAAATAGAGACCATTGGTTGCTGATCCACAACAAACCAGCAGCTCTCATATATCTTTTCAAATTCTTTATCATGCCTCATGCCATAAACTTGAGAAAGTATGAAAATATAGCAGTATAAATTGACAAATAAAATATTAAATAGTAATTACATTCAAACAAGGTTCTGTGCTTACACTGGAACTGAAGGTAACACTTATCTTCTCAATGATATCAACAAAAATTTCCTCTCTCTTCCTACCTCCAGGCTCATTTGCAACCACAGACTTTGTCACAGCAGTGCCAGGCATTCTTTTGGACCCTTGCTACATGCAACAAATTAATGAGCCAAAAGCAAAAAAAAAAAAAAAAAAAAAAGGGGGGGGGGGGTACCAAGCATTTTAGGACATTAAAGAAAAAACTTTTCAGTAGAACATGACACTTCAATTCATCCCGTACCATGAAAATAGAAGCAGGACCAAGTGCAGGCAAGCGTGCAGCATCCACCACAATAGGTTCATTAAATATATAGGACTTCAATACTTCTGTGGATGTTGTTTGCACATAACCAAAATCCTACAGAGCGAGACATAAATTTAGATGGGTAGAAGCACATAGCTGATAAAAATTCCATAAAATTAGATCCCCATATCCTCGTAAATAAGGTTCAATAACTCTTTTCGTTTCCAGTACATGCCAGGAGGATCAAAGCCTCATACACCAGAAGGAAGCTCTTATCATTTATGCATATTCAGCTACAGAAACTTCGCAAGTAATTATTTGATATGTAGACATCATGAGGTCGGGTTAGGGTAGATAAGTAGAGAGAAAGAACATTCAGAACTACTTACTATGACTTCATCAAGCAACTCATAGACAAGTACGAAATTTCTTCTCAGAGATTCTTCACTTAGAATCCCAAGGTAATCCTTAGTAACACGGGCAATACGTTGAAGGAGTTCCATAATAAGTGAAGGTGACACATTAGCTCTTGTGGTAGCCACAAATAGTAATCCAACAATCTTCACATGAAAGTAGTTCACTCCATCTACATTCTGTTGATGGTATTGCAACATGAGAACAGAATTTAATGGCAAATGATGCATAAAAAAGCAATTCAATGGTAGTATCACAACTAAAAATATTAGTGAGATACAAAAGGCATTGTTAGGGTAAAATTAAATCTCAACTAAAGAAATGACCTATAAGCCATTGAAAGATTAAATAAATAGGACAGATGCATGATTTCAATAGGGTTTAAGGCAATAAACAACAAGGTAACCATGGATATGAATTATGAATATATGATGAATTGGAAAACAATGTCAATTTTCGCAAGGCATTGTGAAGCTTCTCAATAATCATCTCAACTTAGGTCCACGCATAGTATCATATCTCGACCGCGTTATAAAGGTTTTTAGGCTTTCAACGACCTTGATATTAGGCCGCGATAACTTGAATACCATCAGCACTGCCAGAGAAAGTAGTTCTGCAAACATTATCTCAATTGCCACCACATCAAATTAAAATCACGATTCCATTTTATAGAGACAGTTCTTTTCAGTTCAATGCCTGTATAGGATACTCAAAACTCTCACATGGGTATATACGGTCGAAATTCATTTTGGACCAAAAACATGCATAATCTTGCACCTGGGCATCTTACTGTATCCATCAATAGTAGCAAAGTCTGAGTAAAATAGATCTCCTTCAGGAGCAGTTCAAAATTCAAAGGAGACCAAGCCTTCACTTTTACATATTCACTAGATATATAGGCAGATAGGCCACTGAAACTTACTGATCAGCAATCTTTGCCCAGTTTCCTCCATTGCCTTAACTCATATTCTTTGATGTGGATCAACCTCAGCAGGAATGATAGAATTTATCTGACATAGGTAACTGCAACTCACTCTAAAGTCCCAATATTTTGACAAACAACTGTATCTAGATTAATGATTGACTTATAAACTATCACAGAACTATAAAATACATATGTACCATGGTAGTATAAGGGTTATCTAGGCACATGTTAAGCAGCACGGCCCAATCTGCCCTGATGCCATTGAAATGGCATAAAGAGAGAAGTTATCAAACTTAGTAACCCAGTTGTTTAATTGAGAAAAGAAAAGATTAAGTTGAGAAATAGACTACAAAAACATAGTGCTGCACTGCTACTATATATGGTTGGTGACATTCAGGACCATACTCGATCAATAATAATCCTACTATGCTGAAGCAGTAGACTGCAGATTTTGATCATCAAATAAAGATACTTCAAATAAAACTGCCATAGGGTGTCTCCATGATTATTAACAAATTGTTGGAGTGAGGACTCACTAAGCAGGATTGAGATTGTTTTCGTGGTGCCACTTTATGAAGATGAGTGCACGGCTCAGCAATAAAGTGTATCATTTGCGAGAGTTCTCACTGAAATTAATGTCACAAAGGCCTTAACTAGATTTGTTGTAGTAGGGAATCCAGAAAATAAAGCTATTAAGGAAAAAGAGGTACAACCAAAACAATCACAAAAGGTAGTTCCCCATATATTTACCCTTCTAAAAGTTACTACCACGCAACTTTTCCTAGAAGACACGCAGACAAAGCACAAACACAAAATTAGTTTCAAGTTACCACGAGGAATCATAATGAATCTGCTATCTAGTGTACAGAAGATATCCCAAACAAAACTCGACACCTTCAATTGATGCAACATGTAGTTATTCACAATTTCCATTGGGAGGGGGAGAAGGGGAAAAAGAATACCTACAAAGACAGGTGGTGCCTCTTCTTCTCCGTCTTCCTTCCAAAATTTAACCTTACGGAAAAATATCTCGGTAGTTCCCTTTGGCACATCCCCGCGATCTGTGGTAACATACAAATGAAAAAGTCAACGTAATAATTCTTTAAGGACTGCCAAGTGGAAAAACATCCACATGCCATCACCATAGTACATGATTTTGCAGCAGAATAATCATTTACAACAAAACATAATTGTTTTAGAAGTACTACTAGTCTACTCATTCTTCCTGTTAACCAATTTGGTTTTTCCCAAAGTAATCTTGTGCTACCTAAAATGGAAGAAAAACATCTCCCACGAGCATTTGGGCCCCACTTCTTCTTCCTCCCTTACATCAACCCTTTTTACCTCAAAATCTCTATGCTTTCTCTTAGTGCTTCTCAGTCTATCTACTTTCACTAATTAATTCAGATGTAACATGAAATTGTCCCATCCCTACAAGGAACAAGAACCCTCCAACATAAGCACTGAATACTACATACCAATCTCATGGTACATCACTTAAACCTGATCCAAGAAACACTTCCAGAATAAGACGCATTGCAAAACAAAACGTAACGTAAGAAACATCCTGCCCACCAATGTTTTCTTAGCCTTATACTTCCTCCGCTGCAAAATTGTTGCAACACTTGTCTTTGGCACGGAGATTTAAGAGAGAGTTGGAAGTGGCGTATTGGGTTAATATTTATGTTAAATCAAGGAGAGAGAAAAGTTATTTAGTATAAGTGTTTCCATGTGTGGGTATATCTTTTTTTTCCATGCATGGAAGTGTTGCATAATTAAAGAGCTACTAAAGGAGGCAAGTGTTGCAATAATTTTGGGGTAGAGGAAGTACCTCCCAAAGTTAATCAAATGAACCTGCAGTCCACAGATGCACACACAACTGATTCCTATTATGCCACACAGCCTATCCAAAATATGGGTGCCAGCCCAAATGTAAGAAGATAACTCCCATACTACTCATTACCAAGACACTGGACACGCATATTAAGAGGCAGTCTTAAGAGATACCAGACTGATTCTCATAATGTCAAACAACCTATTCCACAAAAAGGGTGCCAGGCCAAAAGCAAGAATAATATAACTGCCAGGATCCTCGCTATCAAGACACTGAATATTAGGAGAAAGATAGCAATAGAGTTTTCTTTTCGTAAAAATTCCAGGAGTGTTTGAACCTATCGCATTATGTCCCCATGAAAGCCTTGATTTTTAGGGACCTTAGCATTCCAAATAAATTTGCGTAGTGGAAAAGGAGTGACAAGCCAAGGTTAGTAGGTGTTCGTAACAAAGCAAAATGAAAAGACACCAAAAGAATCTCTTGCCAAACTCTCCGATCTAGAGATACCAAAAGGGAGAACATTTTATCACTTCCAACACATTGGTAAGCTCTTAACTAGCTCCTAATCTCAAGGGTTCTACAGAAATTTACTAGTCCATGAAAAAAAAGAACCTTACTCCCCAAGAAATCAAAGATTGGAGCATTATGCAAAGTAGAGAAATGAGGGGAAGTAATGCAAAATGCACTTCCCTAATCTAGTTATCGTCTCAAAACATACTCATATCTTACTTGACACTCTTTTTCCACAAAAAAATATCTTGGAGATTGTGTAATGCATACTCTCAAACATTTTGTTTACACAATAGTAATATTCTTTTTCTCTCTTCATTTTCATGGGAAAGAAAAACAAAGATACTCGGAAAAAAATTGTCCAAGGGGGATTGTAAGTACATACCCTCCTTTCCCATTCCAAAAGACTCCAATATTATTCGAGAATAAGCCCATTAAGAAACCTGATTTCAAAAATATCGTATCATTCGTCAGCCTGGGAAACATATAATCATTGTTATATGGAACACTAAACATTCCGGAACGTGGTAGGAAACGGGAAAGCGGAACGAAGCCTTTAGAGTAAACCAGATGGACTCCTAGACCACGTACCACGTTCCACCATAAATATTATGTTCAACCCCTTGGCTCTTTCGCTTTACCTACTCCCAGCAAAATCAAGCCAACCAGAATTACTTGACCCACCAGCTATCCGAAAATCAGCAATCCGGTTTTCCCCAAACAATCCCAAGAGGAATGCTACGACTAAAATTGATTGATTTCTCATAATAAACTAATACACAATATACCCGAATTTGACCTAAAGTACACCGAATGAACCATTATCAATATATGATCTGAAATAATTAACCTGTTCCCAGCGACCAGTTAGCCACCTCTAGTTTCATCACTACCATAGCTTATATAGAAGACTTGCAACTTGTAAATGCTCAAAAAGAAAATACTCTGTTGCTAAAGCTAACAATTCAAAATATAAAACACTATGTTGTTAAAGCTAACAATTCAAAATACTCTTGACATAGATAGCAAGGCTGCAGGGCCATAAGAAATGACTACTGGAGTCTCATTAGCAATATCTACGGCACAACACTTTAGGGTACATGCTTTCAGTTACCCAAACAAAAGTCTTCATCCATATTTTGACCTTAACTTGGTATCGTTCTAATATAATTTTCAATTACTTATCCCCAAACAAAAAGGTCGACCATACACTTCAATTTGAAGAAGCCGACGACAATGCAGACTTATGAATATGCAAAATAGCAATTTGCGACTCCTAATCAACTACTTTTCTCGAGAATAAAAATTCAAGATAAACTTTGAGATCAGAGCACGAAGAACCATGGAAAAGAGAAAAATGAGACAATGAGACAAGCGAATATAGACAGGCTGCACTAAGTATCTGATGCTCAAGTTTCTTTATGAGGCAAATAAGTTCTTCATTTCCAGGTTGCAACCTAATACTTGACCATAGAAAAGAATAGACAAGAAACTTGTAGTGTAAAAATTACCATTACAGCAAATAATTACCAAGCACAGTGCACACTCCAGGGGTGCAGCTGTGCATGTCATGGGGATGAATATGGAATTAGGATACATGGTACGTCACCTACCAATTACCATGATACTTGCACCTAGAGAGCATGTTTCTTCCTGAACAAAAATCCTTGTTCAATTCAATGCAATGGGGGAAATAGTTTGAGCATGTTATCCGGGTCCTTACACTTAATTTATGTTGATATGACAATTTTTCTGTCCACATATTACACTTTTTCCACTCCAATAAAAGAGTTCACCCTATAGCCGTCCAATAAGTGACTTTTTAGCCACCCTCTAGCTAACCAAAATAAAGACAGGTAAATGAGAAGAGAGAGTGATGAGATATCACAAAGGCATGCTTTCAAGTAGACATAGACATCAAAGGAAAAGCTAAGGAACACACAAAAAAGAGAGGGAGAGAAACCATCCACATAATGCGCCAACAATTTCAAAGCAACGAGTAAACAGACCAAATTGCTGGTTAGTAAGAGCAAAAACCCTAGCTTACACCACCTATTTCACGGACTGATGCAAACCAACACTTAGATTTTCCACAATCACAAAACTATTCCTGTTGTCCACAAATCACCCACTGATCCATGAACAAAGATAAAATTCACTTCATCCAGAAAAGTACATTAAAAATCATTGAGTACCCATATGATCATATTACTACAAGGGATGAGAAGATCTGAAGAAACTATGTTCCCACACATCTCATACTACCCCATTATGACAGTATCCCTATGCCGTAGCCGCTCAAAAGGATTCAAAATCCAATGAAATCCACAGAAAGACACTATGACCTTTAAGTGTTTATTACAATATCCCGCTGTAGCTGATTGCAAAACCTATAATCCTTGCATTCTCCATTGGAAGTGCATCTCACTATTTCACACTTAACCAAAAGTTGGAGACACTATAATGTAGTACACCAAGTATAAAGCAAAATCGTCAATTCGCTCACTTTTCCATCAGTGACTCTTCAACCCTTCAACAAGATCATCCGAAATTAACTCCTCGCATCGTAATACAAATGACGCATGATGAAACAGTCCATTCTGACCACATTACACTAAAACCTAAAAGACATATCTGAATCACTTGACCGATCTACTGAGCAGCAGAATGATCGACCACATTTGAGCATTAGAAAGCATAAAAACTACCTAGGGTTTGCTTAACTACTGTATAACAATCCTAAGCACAAAAATCCGCGAAATGCAGAATCACGTATCTGAATCACTTGACCGATCTACTGAGCAGCAGAATGATCGACCACATTCGAGCATTAGAAAGCATATAAACTACCTAGGGTATGCTTAACTACTGTATAACAATCCTAAGCACAAAAATCCGCGAAATGCAGAATCAATCTCAGCAACAACAAAGTACCAAAATTCGAGCTAGATCAATTAACATTAGGTCTTAAAATCAAAAAACGATAATAGCACAAAACAATCTACACGAGAAAGATGAATTCATCACCATAAATCTTTGAATAAATTCAATGAAATGTTATATTACAGTAATTGAATTGAATTGAATCAGGAGAGTTGTTGATAGATCTAGATTTGGAGAGAGACTTACAATCTCGAAAGACGATGTTGTCGCCTCGCTGAGACAGAACGAAAAATTGGGAGATCATTTTGGAGAGTGGATGAATCTCAACAAATCTGAAATTTTGCGGTGTATGCTGTTTCAGACCTTCAGTGTTTCAGTACTAAACTAATGACTTTCTTCCTTAGGGGCTGCTTTTGTGATCGAGTCGAGCTCTTTTTTTTTTGTTAGTAAAAAATCTATATCCTACAGGACAACAATCTTGTTTGGTGAGAAGAAGTTTGAGGTAAAATTAAAGGTTGAGCTGGTATTAGAAAATTTGACTAGTTAATTTTTAGGAAAAAGCTAAATGCAGCCCTGTGGGCTGTATATAAGAAGTTAAAAATGGAAATAAGTTGCATTAATTGATTATTTATTACATTGGTTGATGCAAAATTTTTTCATAAATTCACAACTTATTTCCATTTTAAGTAGTGTATTTATGTCTAATATGCAACCCTAAGGGTTGCATATAGCATAACCCTAATTTTTATATTAGAATATTTCATAAAAAAATGTTTTAATTGCCAAACACAGTCGATAGAGACAGGACATCAAAAAATAAAAAAATAAAACTAACTACCTCATTTTAAATAAAGGTGAAATAAAAAAACTACCCAAGTTAATTTCTACAATCTTCATCTAATTTTTTATTGAGAACGTATTGTGTCGGACTCGTCCGACCATAATCTTTGGTCGGACGACTTTCAGGTGGTTTCAATTTTTTTTCAGTTAGTCTTAATTTTTTTTCATTTAGTCTTCATTTTTTTCAGTTAGTCTTCATTTTTTATCAGTTAGTCTTCATTTTTTATCAGTTAGTCTTAATTTTTTCTCAGTTAGTTTTAATTTGTTTTCAGTTAGTCTTCATTTTTTTCAGTTAGTCTAAATGAAAGTAACTTAGGTCTAACTGAAAGTAACTTAAGTCTAACTGAAAATAACTTAGGTCTAAATGAAAGTAAGTTAGGTCTAAATGAAAGTAGGGTTTTTTCACCAGGTACCCCTGTGGTTTTTCAAAATTCATGGGGTACCCCTGGTTTTAAAAAAATGCACAAGGTACCCTTATTATTTAAGTTAAATGCACCAAATACCCTTAATGACTAACGGTGTCAAATTTCCGTTAGTCATTAGGGTTAATTAACTCCTCTAATCCTAATTAAACCCTAATTAAGCCCTAATTAACTAACAAAACCCTAACTCCATAACTTGAAACCCTAACCCCCAACCACCACCACCACTTCCCTTCCTCTCCCCTAACCCACCACCCCTCCAACAACCCCAGCCCCCCCACCAGCAACCCCTCTCCGTCGCCGGCAACCACCTCCCTCTCGCGTCGCTTTTCCGGCAACCCCCTGCAGCAGGCCTCCTTCCCCCTTGATTTCCCCAACCCACCGCCACCCCCATCCCAACACCCACCCCCAACCCCACGCCCACCCCGACCCCCGACAGCGTACCCCCCTCCCCTAGCAGAGCAACCACCACCATTCTTGATTTCAAAAACTGTTTTCAAAAATCAATTTCGAAGATAAATTTCAAAAACAATTTCGAAATCATTTTGGAAAATCAATTTCGAAAACATTTTCGAAAATCAATTTCGAAAACATTTTCGAAAATCAATTTCGAAAACATTTTCGAAATCAAGAACCATTTTCGAAAAGGTTTTTGAAAATGGTTTTCGAAAACCTTTTACGAAAATTTGCGAAAACCTTTTGAAATCATTTTTGAAATCAGTTTTCAAATCAGTTTTTAGAATCAAGAAAATCAATGAAGAAGAAGGAGAGAGAAATTAAGAACAGCATTCACGGGGGTGGGGGAAATCGACGGGAATGGGGAGGGATGGCTGTGAGGGTGGAGAGGGTGGGGGGCTGCCGCGGGGGTGTGGAGGGGAGGGGTGATGCGGGGGGGGGGGAAAGGCGGCTGCTGCGAAGGGTGGGTAAAGGAGGGGAGGGGTGTTGCAGGTGGTGGTGAGTGGGGGAGGGGCTGGGGAAGGTAGAAGGGGGATGTAGTGGATGGGTGGTAGTTAGGGTTATGGTTTAGGTTGGGGGTGGGTGTGGAGGTGTTAGGGTTAGAAGGCTTAATTATAGTTAGAGGGCTAATTAGGGTTAATGACTAACGGAAACTTAACGCCGTTAGTCATTAAGGGCATTTGGTGCATTTTATTGAAACAATAAGGGTACCTTGTGCATTAGTTTAAAGTTAGGGGTACCCCATGAATTTTGTTAAAGTACAGGGGTACCTGGTGAAAAAACCGATGAAAGTAAGTTACCTCTAACTGAAAGTAACTTAGGTCTAACTGAAAGTAACTTAGGTCTAACTGAAAGTAACTTAGGTCTAACTGAAAGTAACTTAGGTCTAAATGAAAGTAACTTAGGTCTAACTGAAAGTAACTTAGGTCTAAATGAAAGTGAGTTAGGTCTAAATGAAAGTAAGTTACCTCTAACTGAAAGTAACTTAGGTCTAACTGAAAGTAACTTAGGTCTAACTGAAAGTAACTTAAGTCTAACTGAAAGTAACTTAGGTCTAAATGAAAATAACTTACCTCTAAATATTTCTGAAAAAAGGCAAACTTACTCCCACCTTTCCTTCCTCTACCGGCACCAGAAGGAGACTGATCTTTTGCCTTCTTTCTCACATTACATTCTGAAGAATAATACTCCATTTCTTCTTTTTCTTATGAAGGACCTCACATTCACATTACATTCTGAAGAATAAACCCATCTCTTTTTCTTCTTCTTCTTGATAGTTCCATCTTCCTTCGCCCTATTTTCTTCTGCAGCAATATGCGCTTCTCTTTCTTCTTTTTCTTCTCAGATCTGGCATCTCCATGATCTTCTTCCATGTCTTTTTTTTCGGAAAAATTACTTGGAACAGTACAAACTATGGCCGTTTTTTTTTAAACAGTACAAACTATATTTTATTCATAAACAGTACTAACTTTGGGCCTATTTTTTATCGCGTAGGACGAATGACTTGAAACTGGTTAAACAAGTTAACACCCACTTATTTCCCTCATATTTCCCTCCAAACCCATTAATGACCTATAAATCATCCAACCACTATCCTCAGACATTAACTTAAGCAAACCAAAATTAAACCCGAAATTAACCTAAACGAAGCAGAAAAATTTGAAGTTGGTTGCGATTGAGCATATTCGAAGTGGATTTCAATGGCAGCAAGGTATGTATCTTATTCTTTTTTAGGTGCAAATTGGTTGAAGATGAGTTTTTTTTTTGTGTTTGATTTGTGTGTTTGATTAGACAAATTTTTTCGAAATTAGGGTTAAAGATGAGTTTTTTTGTGTGTTTGATGAGGATTATTACCACTAATTGTGTTTTATTACTTGTAATTGTAGTGATGACCCATTCGTCGGTTGGGCTACTCTACGTTTTTGGCATGGGGGTAATTTTAAGGAAGTTAATAATCGTCTGAAGTATGTGGGGGGACAGGGCAAAACAAAAAGAATTGATTTGGATGAATTGAGTTGGTTTACACTGAAAGTGATGGTTGAAGAATGTGGGGGGTATAAAGACAATTCTGAGATTTTGTATTTGATGCCTAACTGTAGTTTAGATGATGGTTTGAAGAAGGTTTATAATGATGATGAATGTCTTGAGATGGGTAAACTGTTAATGAAGAGTAGGAGTTTGGACTTGTATGTGGTTCATGGGGTTGATACTCCCAATGTGTTGCACAAACTGCCAGAGGTGATTTTTGATGGGCATTATGTACCTGTGCCCAAAAGTCCAAAGAAACTCATTCCAAGAAGGCAACCAAAGAATATACTTATAGACAAACCTTCAGAGAGTTTGAGTGTGGTCCAAAGAATCCAAGAGGTTGAGGTGACCCCACCGAAAAAGGTCAAACAGTCAACAAAACAAAAAGTGACCTCCCCACTAAGATCTAGCCCTAGGTTTAATAAATCATGCACCAATCCTCATACTATTGTAATCTCAACAACAACACAACCACCCAACCCACATGATAAGGGAAACTGTCAACCTTCAGAAACACTAGCACCTGAAATAGAAGAAAGCTCTTCAAAAGCACCCAAAGAAAACTGTCAACCTTCAGAAACACTACCTGAAGATTATCATGACTTCTATGATGACAGACCTGAGTCACATATACCATATGCTGAGTTGTTAGGTGGTCAGTCAGACAGTAGTAACTCAAATCCAGGTTATGCTCCAGATGAGTCAACTGATAGTAGTGAGTCTGATGGGGATGGGTTTGTGGTAGATGAAGAATTGATTGAGGGGGAGCAGAGTGAGAGGGAGGTCATTGTGGAAAACATTGAGCAAGCTGATTCTGATGATGATGAGCTAAGGGAGACAAGGCAAAGGGTGAAGTTGAGGAATGCTGAGCTCATTAACATAGCTGAGAAATTGAGGAGGCAAATTGATGAAGGTACTTTTGGGTCTGTTAAACCAACTGATGGGACTGAAGGGAGGAGTGATAGCAGTAGAAGAGAGGGTGATGAAGCAGTAAGTGATTATGAAGATATTGATGATGGTATTCATACCCCTACTGAAAGTGATGATGAAGGTAGGAGGAGTAGGAGATCTCAATTAGTGGGTGAGGGTACTGATTGGAGCACTTTTACTTGGAGGGTAGGTCAGAGATTCAGAAGTAGAGAAGCGTTCAGAGATGCTGTTGCACACTATGCAATAACACAAGGGCGAAACTTGTGTTTTGCAGACAGCAACAAGAATAAGCTCCAGAGGTTGGAAGCTAAGTGTCTTCCTGGTTGTCCATTTAGAGTTTATGGTTCATGGGACAAGAGAAGGGCATGTTTCCTTGTGAAAGCTGTGAATAGTGAACATTGTTGCACTAGGAACATGACAAAGAACAAGCAACTGAAGTCTGGTTGGCTGGCAAGGCAACTATTGGAGGTGTTTAAGTCAAGGCCTCACTGGCCAGGGAAGGAGATCCAAGAAACAGTGAGACAAGCCTACAAAGTTGCAATTCAGATCTCTTTAGCTTATAGATTGAGTATGCTGCACACAAAATGCTTCATGGAAGCATGAAAGAGCACTACAATAAGCTAGGCATGTATTTGCAAGCAATTAAAGATGCAGATCCAGATTGTCATGTGGATCTTTGCACACTTCCTTCCAAACAACCTGGTGGACCACCAATCTTTCGAAGGTTGTTTATATGTTTCAGTGGGCTAAAGAAAGGGTGGATTGAGGGTTGTAGGAAATTGCTTTGTATTGATTCTTGGTTCTTGAAGACTTTTCTTGGAGGTCAGCTCATGGCAGCAATTGGAAGGGATGCCAATGAGCAAATGTATCCAGTGTTGTGGGCAGTAGTTGAGGGTGAGAACAGTGAAAGTTGGGAGTGGTTCATGAAGAACATGCAAAAGTGTTTGGAGCTTGGAGCTGGGGTTGGCCTAACTGTCATCTCTGATGAGAACCCTGTAAGTGCAAATACATTTGTGCATGATCTTTGCTACTTGTTAATTTGAGAAGACCTAATATATTACTTGTGTTTTGCAGGCACTGTTGACATTAGTTGCTAGTGTGTTGCCTATGTCAGAGCACAGACACTGTGCTAGACATATTTTTGCACACTGGCACAAAGCTTTTAGAGGAGATGATTTCAAGCTGAAATTTTGGACAGCAGCTAAAAGCTACTCAATGGCAGATTATGAAGAAGTTTTGGATAATTTGGGTATGGAAAACACAGCAGCAGTAGAAGCATTCAAAGGGTATGATCCAACTCTTTTCTGTAGAGCCTTCCTTAAGTGTGACACAAAAGTGGATGTTATTGTGAACAATCTAGCTGAAACCTTTAATGGTTACATAATAAACTCTAGGACAAAACACATTATATATATGTTGGAAGAGATTAGATCAAATCTTATGCAAAGACTAGTTGTGAAAAGGTTGGAAATTTGGAAAAAAAGAACCAAGTGATTTGTCCTAGGGTGCAAGCTAAGTTAGAACAAGAGAAGTCAAAGGCTGCCATGTGTGATTGTTTCCCTTCCACCATGACAAAATTCCAAGTTAACTACTACTTGGACACATTAGCTGTTGATTTAGAGAGTAGGAGTTGTACATGCAGAAAATGGGACCTCACTGGTGTGCCTTGCTGCCATGCCATTGCTTGCATTTACTTTTGCAAGATGGAGGCAGAGGACTTTGTGCATGAGTGCTTTAGAAAAGACACCTACCTTAAATCCTACACAGTCTACATTCCTCCTATCCAAGGTGAAAGGCACTGGCCTAAAGTCACCATGCCACTTGACCCACCTCCAATCAAGGTTGGCCCAGGTAGACCAAGGAAGAACAGGATTAAAGATCCTTTTGAGAATTCAAAAAAACCTGGCAAGCTGACCAAACATGGAGTTCAGATGAGTTGCTCTAGGTGTAAGTCAACCACCCACAATGTAAGAAGATGCAAAGTAGTACCTACAACTGAAGGGGTACAACAGCCTCCACAAAAGAAAAGGAAAACAGCCCAAACATCATAACCTCTATCAACACAGGCCTCAACATCAACAGTAGTCCATCATGAGGCTACATCTCAACCAACCAGAACTGGTAGGGGAGGAAGGGTGATCAGAGGGGGTCTAGGTGCTAGAAGGAGGAAAGGGACAAGGTGGAGGAAGGGGACAAGGTGGAGGAAGGGGACAAAGTGGTACAGGAGCTGCTGTAGTTGGAGGACAAGGAAGGGGGAGGGGAAGACCAAAGAAGCTGCCTCAAGGGTTTGGATTGCTAGTTGGTGATGATGGCAACAATTATGTCAATGTAAGTGCCTTCTAATTTTTTATTTCTGAATCTTAACTTATTTTGTTCAATTCTAACTTACTTTGCTTAATTCACAGCCAACATCTAGAAGAGGAAGACCAAGGAAAGTGCAACAAGATGTAGCCTCAACTTCTGGATGCCCTATTGGAAGTCAATCATCAACAGCAAACACCTAGATCTTAGTCAATATGTGATACATTCATTGCTGTTTTTTTGCTACTTAAAGTTGATGTATTTTGGATGATATATGGTTGTCTATGTAAAACATTTGCTTGATGTAATGTTATTTTGTGCCATGGCAAAAGTATTTGCAAAGAAAAATTTGTGCATTTGATTCTTTCATTGTGGACAACACATGGTACATCTTAGTACTAAATAAAGCATGCGCAATACAAGTACAACTACTAAATAACATCCTAAACTGCAGCACATCTAAATTCACTTCAACATAGCAACAACACAAATTCCCACTACAACAATAGCCACTATAATGCCCATAAATTTTTGTTTTTCAGCCTTCAAACCCTCCAATTCTGAATTCTTCATCTTCAACTTCGATTTCATGTCCTTCAATGAAGCAACCTTTTCCTCCAATTCACCCACTCGCTTCTCACTCTCAGCCAACCTCAATTGCAAATTTGAGCACCTTGTGCAAACCCTACCAGCCAACAAGTCCTCTTCAAAAATCGAAAATCCACAGCTATTCTACAAGATTAACAAACAAAACAACCCAAATTAACCATTATTGATTCAAAGAAATGCCATTATATAAGGAGAAATGCTCAAACTTACTGGCCATAATGGATAACCCAAAAAACGCTTCCCACTGCTTCTTGAAACGCACAACTTCGCTGCTAAATTATGCCCACATTGCAACCCTGACGCCATTGAATTCGACCTTCTACTTGATGAAGCACTAGATCCAGGAGAGTAGTTGTGATTGACAGCCATTGAGAAAAAAAAAAGATCCGTTATGACTTATGAGAGAAGAAGATAGAAAAGGTTACCTAAATAAGCTAAACAAATTAAAAAAAGGCAGAAACGCGCTTTAAATACCTCAACACTGACACGTCACCATATTAACCTAAGTTAACCTGTAAAACAGTTTATGGTCCTACGCGATAAAAAATAGGCCCAAAGTTAGTACTGTTTATGAATAAAATATAGTTGGTACTGTTTAAAAAAAAACGGCCATAGTTTGTACTGTTCCAAGTAATTTTTCCTTTTTTTGTTTGAGGGGATCTTCTTCCATGTCTTCATCTTTCTTCTTCTCCATGTTTTCTCTTTTAATTTTCGATGTCGGATGCTATGAAGGACCTCACATTCAGCCATGAAACTCTTAGAAGCTCCGTGACTGTGAAGATTAAATATCTTGATGGCAACTATTGGTCCAGCCATGAAACATACTTTTAAAAAAAGCCCGCGCGTTTTGATGGGCTCAGCCCGTCCGACGGAAGGTATTGGGTCAGACGGTCTGACCCAATACTTTCACTTTTTTATTTAAGAAAAATCTTTTATTATATGAAAAAAAATAACTGCACCAACAACACTATAGGAAACTATCATGATCTTCTCCATCTTCTAATATCAATCTCACGAGTATCCACGTTCTTGTTCAAAGCCTCAAACTAATACTAGATGTAATCATGGTGCTAATTAATTTAATTTTGATAACGATTTCGCATGCATAGAAAACTAGTAAGTGGTATAAGAAAAGTTAGGTCACCCTTTTCTTTATGGAGATTGAGTCGAATTGTGGCATGTAAGGGATTGGTGTAGACCCATAACTCAAACCAAATATACGCAATTAAACTTTTGAAACTCAATTGATATTGGGTGATTTTTGATCTGGGTGCTTAAAATTGGGAATATGTGGGAGTTTAATATTTCAATTATTAGATCCATTTGCTCAAATTTTTTTTTTTTTTTGAAGTTCTCCCTTCTTAATATATTTTATAAACTGGAAATTTGATTAAAAAAAGTCTCAACTATAGTTAGTCTTCAAATAGTATGAACTACTTATTAACTTGGATGGACCAAACTATTTATTCCACCTCAGTGTTAGACCTTAGAGCACCCACAATGGGGTTCCCCATTTGTAAAAATTAGCAAATAAGAACCCTCCCGCCAATGGAGGTATGTCACCCATCATGGAAAAAAAAAGGGGAACACCAATAAATAGGTAACCCAACCAACAATGATGGCATATGGTGTGTTGCCATGTGGAAGAGAAAAGGGAAGCATCTCACGTGAAGATGAATTTCAGAATTTTGTATTTGCAAAAAAAAAAAATCAGCAGGCCAATCAAATCACGCCAAGTGTCGCGCGCTGCAACACCAATGCGTCAACCAACCACAACGCGCCATGTGTCACTGCTTTAACTTTTACAACGGTAATATTACCGTTTAATAAAAATGCCATAACTTTTTATATATAATGAATTAAAAAAAAATTATACCAACGGTCATATTTTTTTATCCTCTATAAATAGAGACCAATCTTGATATATTTTCAACACTCCAAAAAATCCATAATTTTTCATTAAGTATTTCATAAATCTTATTTGATAATTCTGGATCCCAATCATCCTAATTATAGAAATAGATATCAACAAAATACAAATTATCAACAAAATCCAAATTCCCAACAAAATTTCAATTACCAACAAAATCCAAATTCCCAACAAAATTCCAATTACCAACAAAATCCAAATTTGCAACAAAATTCAAATTCAAATTCTCCTTTTGATCCGAACATGCTAAACAATCCTCAATTCCTTGCTGTGTTCCAAGCCTTTGTAAACCAAAATACTCCTCAAAATTTGTCACCTGGCACACCAACATCTCAACGCTTAGATCCATATCCCACAACTCAGGGAGGAGACAGTAGTAGCAATAGAATGCGAGTTGAGCGTATGGGTACACAACATCTCAACGCTTAGATCCATATCCCACAACTCAAAATTTGTCACCTGGCACACCAACATCTCAACGCTTACTTTATGGGTACACAACTTGCGGCAGTTCAGCGTATGCAAACTAGTGGTGAGGTTATTAACGACATAGAGGCTAAAGCACATGACCTTTACAGACAAAAAATGAATAAACCTTTCGAGTTTTACCATTGTTGGGAAGCAATGCACCAACTTACAAGATGGATGTCTGGTAAGGATTCAACCGTTGTGAGTGAAGGGAGTTCTAAGAGATCAAGCGACGAAGCCGGAACAAGTGTGCGTCCCGACGGTTGGAAGAAAACGAAAGCACAAAACAAATTGAAAGGTGTTGCAACAAGCTTGGATGAATTTAACACCACTTTAAGCGGTATGCAAACTGAGCGAGGTCTAATGAGGAAGGGAATGTCTGATATGCTCGAGTACCAGAAACAACGAGATGAAACTAAAATGAGGTTTAAGATGTTTCAATTGTTGATGACAAAATCGTATCTTGAACCATTTGAGGAAGAGTATCTTGCGAAGCTGAAGGAAGAGTTTATGAAGTAACTCATTTATTTTTAGGATATATTTTATTATGTTTTAATGGTTAATATTGTATTGATTTATGATTAATGTACTTGTTTAAATTATTAAATGTAAGCGTGTTTTAGTTAATGAACTTGTGTTCTAATGATTCATGTCATGTAAAAATCTTATCCACTAACGTTATAGACTGCATCTTATCTTATTTACTGACATTATAGATTGCAATATGGAGAGATAGAACCAACCTTATCCTTACATATAGATTGCAATCTTATCCACATAGATACAACCAATCATATCCGTAGATATAGATTGCAATCTTATCTATATATCTCTATAAAAGAGGAGTTACATTGCATTTGATTATCAGAACAATATTCTCCTTCCAAGAAACAATATAGCTTTCCCCCTTCTAAAAATTTCTCACAAACATGAACCCAAATGAAAATTCTTCTAGTTCAAGTGATGAATTCTTTGATGATTATGTCAACAACAACATCGCTGTGAACGAGTGTCTAGATGAACAAGAAGATTACATAATCGAGCAAGCTGCTCAAATGATTGTTGTCCCAGTTGCAGAAGAATCCAGCAACAGAAGAAGATCTTACAAGAGGCTTAAGTATATTGATAGAGATCGTGAAGCTGCAAACACAAGATTAATGAACGATTACTTTGTTGATCGTCCGTTATACCCATAATCTATCTTTCGACGTAGATTTCGTATGCGTAGGTCTCTATTCATGCGAGTTGTGGATGCAGTTACTGCTAAACGACCTAAATACTTCGAGCAACGTCAAGATGCTACTGGGAAACTAGGAGCCACTAATATCCAGAAATGCACAGCAGCATTGAGGATGCTATCCTACGGGGTAGCAGCTGATTCAATTGATGAGTACATCAAATTTGCCCAGTCAACTGCAAAAGAAAGCCTTGCTCACTATGTTAAAGGGGTTCGAGAAGCGTTCACAGAAGAGTACTTGAGGAGGCCTACCATTACAAATTTGCAGCGCCTCCTATAGGCTATATGATGGAGAAAGACGGGGTTTTTCGGGCATGATGGGCAGTATAGTTTGCATGCATTGCCAATGGAAAAACTGTCCACGTGCTTGGAAAGGATTATACCAAGGAAGGAGTAAAACTGCAACGGTTATCTTAGAAGCTGTTGCCTCATGTGACTTATGGATATGGCACGCATTTTTTGGAACACCTGGAACTTACAATGACATCAACGTGTTGCAACGATCTTCGGTGTTTGATGATTTATATCAGGGTAAAGCCCCTCAAGTGAACTTTACAGTCAATGGTAACACATATAACAAAGGATACTATCTAACTGATGGGATATATCCTAAGTGGGCCGTGTTCATCCCAGCGATTCGACTCCCAATGAATCCCGTGGATCAATTGTTCACTGAGCGACAAGAATCGGTCCGAAAAGATGTTGAGCGGGCCTTTGGTGTTCTTCAATCACGTTTCGCAATAATACAAAGACCAGCTCTTGTATGGGATGAAACGTTGTTGTGGGAGATAATGCTGGCTTGTATAATTCTTCATAATATGATTGTTGCGGATGAACGAGATACATATCAGAATTATGGTGACATGTCAGAATTCGAGCAAGAAAATGCAACAGCAATTAGCGGATCAACACATACAAACTATTCTGTGCAACATGGTCGAATTAATGATATTGGAATGGAACGATATATGGAAAGGCGAGCTAATGCATGGGATAGAAATGTGCACAACGCCTTACAAAGAGACTTGGTTCAACATATTTGGCAAATTAATCACCAGTCTACTGATGACGATTGAAGATCTAAATGAATGTAATATTTTATTTAAAATTGATTGTATGGTAATTTGTGTTTTTTACCACTACTAAATTTATGGTATTTTTTTGCATATTTAATTTTTGTTATAATTAACGTTAAAATCGAGTAAATTATTATAATTAGCAATTATGTAATTGTCAAATGAAACCGCAAAGGAAAAACGCTTAAACTAGTGTAATTAAAAATAACATTTTTTTAATATACTATAATTAATGAATTAATCTGATTAATTAAAGGTAATTATTTAACTATAATTATAATATTTTGATTTAATTAATATTATCTAAAATTAATGTGATGAATCAATTTATTTTATTAATATTGACGGGGTATGGAAAGTAGGAGAGAGAAAAGGAGGTGGGGTATGGAAAAGTAGGAGAGAGAAGGTAAATGGTGAGGTTAATGAATGGAGGTGTGGGATTGTGAAATGGGAAGGGTAGGTGATAAAGTTAGTGGAAAGTTATGTGGACGAATGAAATGAAGAGAGAGAAATTATGGGGATGTTAATGAATGTTGATGTTCTACATTGGGGTTCCCCATTTGTAAAAATCAGAAAATAGGAACCCTCCCACCAATGGAGATATGTCACTCATAAGAGCACCTCCAATGGGTAAAAATACCCTCCCCATATGGAGTCTCTCTCCTCAAATGAGCCTCCACATGAGTGGGGTTGGTTCCCTATTTAATGAGCATGCTCAAGTTCTAGGGGAGTTGCCCAAATGAAGAAGAAATCAGAAGGTTACACGTGGCGGCAGGACCACTTGGGAGAAAGAAAAAAAAAACTGAACAGGCTGCCCCTGCCAGCCTGACGCACACCCAGCACCAACCAAATGCCGCCAAATGTCCATTTCCCCTTTAAAAGCAACGGTTATTTTTTAAAATAGCCGTTGCATAATTTTGGCATTTAAAAAAAATCTGCTAATCAAAATAAAAAAAAAATACCAACGTTCATATTTTTTAATTGTCTATAAATAGAGACCAATTATGCCATATTTTAGATACATTCAAATTTCTCTACCTTTTCCAATCTTTAATTTCTCTAATTTTTCTCATCTTAATTATACATTTTATTCCTCTACTCTTTAAATACTTCCAAACAAATTATCCATAATTATGAATCCTAATAATTCTAATTATGGAAATAGGCCTCAAAGAACCCCAAATTATCAATTTAATCTCAACCACCCACAAAATCCAAATTCCCCACAAAATTCTAACTCCCCACAAAATTCTAATTTCCAACAGTAATCCAAATTTCCAACAAAATTCAAATTCCCCACAAAATCCAAATTTCCATCAAAATTTCGAACAAAACCCAAATCGTCAAAATACTAATATTGCTTTTGATCCAAATATGCTCAATAACCCTCAAATCCAAGCCTTATTCCAAGCATTTGTACTCCAAAGTCAACAACCTTCTAATTTCGAAACCTCGCCCCATACTCCGGTGAATCTCTCATCTCCAATGTCTCAATATATGGATCAAAATCCTACAACTCCAGGGGGAGACGGGAGCAATAACCGAATACCGATTGGAGATTATTACCAAACTCAACAACTCGGAGACGATGATGATGCTTATGATGATGATGATGAAGATGAAGCGGACCAAGGTGGAAAAGGTAAAGATAAGATACTAAAAGAAAGGTGGGGACATGATGAGGATATAGCATTGGTCTCCGGATACCTTAATTGTGGTGGTGATCCATTAGTGGGAACAGATCAGTCAAAGGCAAAGCTTTGGAAAGAAATCAAGCGCATCTACGATGTTGAAGTGGTAAAAAAACCATCACTCATCCACCCAAGGACCATGAAGTCAATTAAAGCGCATTGGAGAACCATCAACCGACTCGTGACTTTGTGGGTATCGCAACTCGGTGAAGCCGAGCGAATGAAATCAAGTGGAATGGCTATTACGGATGTAGAGGCTAAAGCTCATGAACTATACCAACAAAAACAAAATAAAAGCTTTCAAATTGTACCATTGTTGGATGGGAATGAGACACCTTTCAAGATGGCAACCCGGATACGATTCAACTGTTGTGAGTCAATCAAGTTCAAAAAGGTCAAGTGATGAAGTTGTATCAGTTCGCCCGGATGGTGTGAAGAAGGCTAAGGCACAAAGAAAATGAAAGGAGTAGCTACAAGTTTAGATGATTTCAACAACACTTTAAGTGAAATGCAAGGTGAACGAATTACAATAAGGAAAAATATAGAAGAAATGATGGATTACCAAAAGCAGCGAGATGAAAAGAAAATGAGGTTCAAGATGTATCAATTGTTGATGACCAAACCATCTCTTGATGCGGTTGAGTTCGAATACTATGAGAAGCTAAGAGAAGAGTTTATGAAGTAGTTTAGTTATAAGGTTGTTTTATTTAGTACCCTTAATTCTTTCGTAATTCTAGTATTTATTATCCTAGTTTGTATTGTTTTAATATTTGTTATCTATTGAGAATCTTATCTTCTGAAAAGTGGATTACAATCTTATCTTCTGAAAAGTGGATTACAATCTTATCTTTTGAAAATCTTTTTTTTTGGGATTGTGTAGTCCTTTCTTATCTTCAGAGATTGCACTCTTATCATCAAATGTCTATAAAAGATGAATTGGTTGAATGATAACATCACACCATAACACCATCCTTCTTTCTACAAAAAATATCATTCTTCTTCCTTCAAACCACTTCATTCTTCTTTCTTCTTGCAACAAAAGGAAACATGAACTTGGATTACAATTCTTCAAGTTCAAGTGATGACCAGTTTGATGATATGGTCAATAACATGATTTTATACAACGCGTATCTTGAAGAACAAGAAGACTACGTAATTCAACAAGCTGTTCAAACAATTGTGCTCCAATCATAGAAGCCACTCAAAAGAAATCTCCCAAAAAAAAAAAATTATTCCAAGAGACCGTGCTGATGCAAATCAAAGGTTAATGAACGATTACTTTGTTGATCGTCCTCTATATACCGAAGACATGTTCCGACGCAGATTTCGTATGCATCGTCCTCTTTTCTTTCGAATTATGAACGCAGTCGCTGCGAAAGACAATTTTTCAACAACTACCAGACGCAACTGGGAAGCTAGGTGCCTCCACTCATCAGAAATGCACAGCAGCATTGAGGTGTCTAGCATATGGATCAGCATCTGACGCAGTCGACGAGTACATCAAAATTGCCGAATCAACAGCAAAGGAGTGCCTTGTGCACTTTGTGCAAGGAATTCGAAAAGCTTTTACGACCGAGTACTTAAGGAGGCCTACAGTAACCGACTTGCAACGCCTCTTACGTGACGGGGAAAGGCGGGGTTTTCCTGGAATGATGGGCAGCATAGATTGCATGCATTGGCAATGGAAAAATTGCCCACGAGCATGGAAAGGGTTGTATCAAGGTAGTCCAAATCTGAACGGTAATTCTAGAAGTCGTGGCCTCCGGAGACTTATGGATATGGCATGCATTTTTGGGAACACCGGAAACTTGCAATGATATCAATGTATTGGCACGCTCTCCGGTGTTTGATGATTTTTATCAAGGAAGAGCTCCTGAGGTCACATTTAATGTGAATGGTAATACCTATAATAGGGGATATTACCTAACAGATGGGATCTACCCTAAATGGGCAGTGTTCATGCCAGCAATTCGACTCCCACTATCTCCCGTCGATGAGTTGTTCACCAAACGTCAAGAATCAGTTCGGAAAGACGTCGAACGTGCGTTTGGGGTTTTACAAGCACGCTTTGCAATAATACAAAGGCCATCACTCATTTGGGATGAACACTTAATGTGGGAAATAATGCTGGCGTGTATCATTCTTCACAATATGATTGTCGAGGATGAACGGGATACATATCTAAATTATCAAGACGCATCAGACTTTGAACAAGAAAATGCCTCGGTTGCTAGTACTTCGTCTAGCCATAGGCTTGAAACATATTTTGTTCAACCTGGTCGCTACAATGATATAGGGATGCAACAATATTTGCAAAGAAGAGCTGATGCGTGGGATAGAGATGTTCACAACTCCTTACAAAAGGACTTGGCTGAACACATTTGGCACAATTGTCGCCAATCAACCAATGATGAGTGAATTATTGTTTGTAATATTAAGTTTAGCTATTGTTGTAAGAAATCTCAATTAAGTAGCTTAATTAAAAGATGAGCATAAATTAACGATTTATCGTTTTAATAGCGTGATTAGCAATTTACATAGCGTAATTAGCAACTACCGAATTTAATTAGTGTGTCATTATTTATTGATTAATTATGAAATTAATGAGGATAATTACGATTTTTTTATTTAATTATAAAGAAATCATGTTAAATATGGAGTATATAATCAATAGATAAAATATTGGTGGAGTATGGGAAAGTATGAGAGAGAAAAGGTGGTGGGGTGTAGGAAATAAGAGAGAGAAGATAAATGGGGAGGTAAATGAGTGGAGGTATGTGTTTCAAATTTGAGTAAGGTAAAATGGGGAGGTAGTGGAAAATGAGGTGGACAAATAAGGTGAGGAGAGAGAAGAAATGGGGTGCCCCATGAATGGAGATGCTCTAATAAAAAAAAATGGGGAACACCAAGGACCTACATTGGGGTTCCCCATTTGTAAAAATCAGAAAATAGGAACCCTCCCACCAATGGAGGTATGTCACTCATAATGAAAAAAAAAATGGGGTACACCAATAAATAGGAAACCATCCAATAATGATGGCCTGTGGTGTGCTGCCATGTGGAAGAGAAATGGGAAGAATCCCACGTGAAGGTGCAATTCCAGAATTTTGTATTTGCCAAAAAAAAAAATCAGCCCACCAACCAAATCACGCCAAGTGTTACACGTTGCAACACCAATGCCTCAACCAACCACAACTCGCCATGTGTCGCTGCTTTAACTTTTACAACGGTAATATTACCGTTTATTAAAAATGCCATAACTTTTTATATATAATGAATAAAAAAAATTATACCAACGGTCATATTTTTTTATCCTCAATAAATAGAGACCAATCTTGATATAGTTTCAACACTCCAAAAAATCCATAATTTTCATTAAGTATTTCATAAATCTTATTTGATAATTATGGATCCCAATCATCTTAATTATAGGAATAGATATCAACAAAATGCAAATTACGAACAAAATCCAATTTCCCAACAAAATTCCAATTACCAACAAAATCCAAATTACCAACAAAATCCAAATTTGCAACAAAATCCAAATTCAAATTCTCCTTTTGATAAGAAAATGCTAAACAATCCTCAATTCCTTGCTATGTTTCAAGCCTTTGTAAACCAGAATGCTCCTCAAAATTTGTCACCTGGCACACAACATCCAACATCTCAACGCGTAGATCCATATCCCACAACTCCGGGAGGAGACAGTAGTAGCAATAGAATGCGAGTTGAAAACCAATTTCCAACGCAATCACTCGATGATGATGAAGATGTAGTTCAAGTTCAAGTTCCAGAACCGCAAGTAACTATAAGTAAGCAAGTGAAAGATAGGTGGGTCGCAGAAGAAGATAGACACTTGGTGTCCGCTTACCTTAATTGTTCCGGTGATCCTGAGAAAGGAACAGACCGGGAGAAGGGAGCGTTATGGCTTGAAATCAAAGTGGCCTATGAAGCAACAACTGCTAAAACACCGAATGTCATGCACAAAAGAACCATGAGAGTTATTAAAAGGCGTTGGAGTCAAATCAACGAAGGTGTTACTTTATGGGTAGCACAACTTGCAGTAGTTCAGCGTATGCAAACTAGTGGTGAGGTTATTAATGACATAGAGGCTAAAGCACATGACCTTTACAGACAAAAAAAGGATAAAGCTTTCGAGTTTTACCATTGTTGGGAAGCAATGCACCACCTTACAAGATGGATGCCTGGTAAAGATTCAACCGTTGTAAGTGAAGGGAGTTCTAAGAGATCAAGCGACGAAGCCGGAACAAGTATGCGTCCCGACGGCTGGAAGAAAATGAAAGCCCAAAACAAATTGAAAGGTGTTGCAACAAGCTTGGATGAATTTAATAACACTTTAAGCGCTATGCAAAATGAGCGAGGTCTAATGAGGAAGGGAATGTCTTATATGCTCGAGTACCAGAAACAACGAGATGAAACTAAAATGAGGTTTAAGATGTTTCAATTATTGATGACAAAATCGTATCTTAAACCATTTGAGGAAGAGAATCTTGCGAAGCTGAAGGAAGAGTTCATGAAGTCACTCATTTGTTTTTAGGATAAATTTTATTATATGTTTTAATGATTAATGTTGTATTGATTTATGATTAATGTACTTGTTTAAATTTTTAAATGTAATCGTGTTTTAGTTAATGAACTTGTGTTCTAATGATTCATGTCATGTACCAATCTTATCCACTGACGTTATGTACTGCATTTTATCTTATTTACTGACATTATATATTGCAATATGCAGAGATAGAACCAATCTTATCCGCATAGACACAACCAATCATATCCGTAGATATAGATTGCAATCTTATCTATATATGTCTATAAAAGAGAAGTTACATTGCATTTGATTTTGAGAACAATATTCTCCTTCCAACAAACACTATAGCTTTCCTGCTTCTAAAAATTTCTCACAAACATGAACCCAAATGAAAATTCTTCTAGTTCAAGTGATGAATTCTTTGATGACTATGTCAACAACATCATCGCTGTGAACGAGTGTCTAGATGAAGAAGAAGATTACATGATCGAGCATGTTGCTCAAATGATTGTTGTCCCAGTTGCAGAAGAATCCAGCAACAGAAGAAGGTCTTACAAGAAGCTTAAGTACATTGATAGAGATCGTGAAGCTGCAAACACAAGATTAATGAACGATTACTTTGTTGATCGTCCGTTATACCCATAATCTATGTTTCGACGTAGATTTCGTATGTGTAGGTCTCTATTCATTCGAGTTGTGGATGCAGTTTTGCTAAACAACATAAATAATTCGAGCAACGTCAAGATGCTACTGGGAAATTAGGAGTCACTCCTATCCAGAAATGCACAACAGCGTTGAGGATGCTAGCCTACGGGGTAGCAGCTGATTCAATTGATGAGTACATCAACAGTGAACTACAAAAGCAAGCCTTGCTCACTTTGTTAAAGGGGTTCTAGAAGCGTTTACATAAGAGTACTTGAGGAGGCCTACCATTACAGATTTGCAGCGCCTCCTATATGATGGAGAAGACGGGGTTTTTCGGGCATGGTGGACAGTATAGATTGCATGCATTGGCAATGGAAAAACTGTCCGCGTGCTTGGAAAGGATTATACCAAGGAAGGAGTAAAACAACAACGGTTATCTTAGAAGTTGTTGCCTCTGGTGACTTATGGATATGGCACGCATTTTTTAGAACACCTGAAACTTGCAATGACATCAACGTATTGCAACGATCTTCGGTCTTTGATGATTTATATCAAGGTAATGCCCCTCAAGTGAACTTTACAGTCAATGGGAACACATATAACAAAGAATACTATCTAACTGATAGGATATATCCTAAGTGGGTCGTGTTCATCCCAGCGATTCGACTCTCAATGAATCCCGTGGATCAATTGTTCACTGAGCGACAAGAATCGGTCCGAAAAGATGTTGAGCGGGCCTTCGGTGTTCTTCAATCACGTTTCGCAATAATACAAAGACCAGCTCTTGTATTATGGGATGAAACGTTGTTGTGGGGGATAGTGTTGGCTTGTATAATTCTTCATAATATGATTGTTGAGGATGAGCGAGATACATATCAGAATTATGGTGACATGTCAGAATTCGAGCAAGAAAATGCAACAACAATTAGCGGATCAACGCGTACAAACTATTATGTGCAACATGGTCGACTTAATGATATTGGAATGGAACGATATATGGAAAGGCGAGCTAATGCATGGGATAGAAATGTGCACAACGCCTTACAATGAGACTTGGTTCAACATATTTGGCAAATTAATCACCAGTCTACTGATGACGATTGAAGATCTAAATTATTGCAATATTTTATTTAAAATTAATTCTATGGTAATTTGTGTTTTTTCAAATAAATTTATGGTGTTTTTTTGCGTATTTAATTGTTGTTATATTTAATGTTAAAATCGGGTAAACTATTATAATTAGCAATTATGTAATTGTCAAATTAAACCGCAAATGAAAAATGGGTAAATTGTGTAATTAAAATAACGCTTTTTTGTAATATAATATAATTAATGAATTAATCCGATTAATTATAAGGCAATTATTTAATTATAATTACCATATTTTGATTTAATTAAAATTATCTAAAATTAATGTGATGAATCAAATTATTTTATTGATATTGGTGGGGTATGGAAAGTAAGAGAGAGAAAAGGAGGTGGGGTATGGAAAAGTAGGAGAGAGAATGTGAATGGGGGGGTTAATGAATGGAGGTGTGGAATTGTGAAATAGGAAAGGTAGGTGATAAAGTTATTGGAAAGTGATGTGGACGAATGAGATGAAGAGAGAGAAATTATGGGGATGTTAATGAATGTTGATTCAAGATTTACTTGTTGTAGCAAGTAAGCAACCTCCTCTGCCCCGCGCATGATAGCAATCCAAAAGGGAAAAGGAAAAAGGAAAAGGAGGGATAGAGGAGAGGGGGAGGATGGTGCTTCATTTTTTCCCCAAATTTCTCCAGTCGATGTGGAAGAGATTATGTTTATTGAAGAGAGAGGAAAAATAGATTTTTCTCTCTATCTCCTCCCAATCTGTTATTCAAACAAGGAAACTCATTCTCCTTCTGTACCTTTCTCTATTTCCTCCTATTCAAACAAAGTTCTAATGAATCACGTTTTTTTTTTTCCTTTTCAATTTCTCTTCGAACCCCTTCCTTCACAGCTCTGCCATTTATCAACCACTAGAATTTTTTGATTTTTTTCTAAACAGAAACTCGATTTTCTTTGGCATAAGAGTCAAAATTTGAACATTAGACAGATGAAGTATAATTGTTTTTAGTTGCAAAATTTGATTGGTTTAGTTTCTGTCACTTAAGTCTCTCACCATTATTTTTGTCTTCTTTTTTACTTTTCAAAGTTAAATTCTATGAACAAAATAGAAATTTTACTGAATTTATTTATGATTTCTAATATTATAATTTTTTAGTTGGTTTTTGAATTAAGTACAATACTAACTTCTAATAAAAAAGTAAATAATTTTTTTCCTTGTCTAACTTCTAAATTCTGATTTCACTACAAATACACCTCTATTTTTATCATGACCCACCATTAATTGTGAATGGTTCTTGAGAATAGTGATTTGTAAGTAAGTTTTTGTAGATGTTTTTGTATGTATTGACGTTCTAGGTTATTAGTTTTAGTTTGTATGTTAATTTTAAGTTTAAATAAAGTTTCCCGATTATTTGAGTGATTTGCGTGATTTTTATAACGTGATTTTCTCAATTATATGAGTGATTCGTAAAGTTTATTCTTTTAAATGATTTGTGAGTGAGTGTTGTAAATTAATTTTCGGTAGTTTTCTTTGAGTGTCGATTTTGATTTTGACATTCCTTTTGTAATTTAGAAAGGGAATGGGCAAAATAGGCATTTTAAAAAAGGACACCATTGCTCTCCCCTTCCCTTATATATATACTAGAATTTTTTGCACGCGATGCGTGCTTGAATTTTTTGTCGAAACAGAAACTCGATTTTCTTCGGCATAAGAGTCGAAATTTGAACATTAGACATACGAAGTATAATTGTTTTTAGTTGCAAAATTTGAGTGGTTAAGTTTCTGTCACTTAAGTCTCTTACCATTCTTTTTGTTTTTTTTTTTTACTTTTGAAAGTTAAATTCTATGAACAAAATAGAAATTTTATTGAATTTATTTATGATTTTTAATATTATAATTTTTTAGTTGATTTTTGAATTAAGTACAATACTTCATAAATTGTAAGTAAAGTGGACACTTTGATTTTAAGTCAATTATATTTTTGGTATTTTTGTTTGATGCCCCCTTTGATTTGTTAGTAGATTTGTAATTTAGAATGGGAAGGGGCTAACATAGTCTCTTCATTCGAGGACACCATATCTCCCCCCTTCTCTTATATAATAGAGATATGTTGTATTTTAATTCTTGAATGATATTTTACATAAATCTGTTTACCTTGATAATTAATCGCTAGTATATAATAGAAAAATATAGGTCCAAATATATGTAAAAGTTATATTATACTCCATCCGTCCTCTATTAGTTTACCCTTTTTTTTTGCACAGAGTTTTAGGAGGAATAGTATTGTGGGGCATACAAAGAGAGAGAAAAGATTATTTATTCTTAAAGTTGAATATATGTGTAATGAAAAGTTTGTGGTCTCATTCCAAAAATAGCAAAAAAAAAAAAGGGGTAAACTAATAAGGGACACTCTTAAAAGGAATACGGGTAAACTAATAGAGGACGGATGGAATATAGGAAACACTATAAAAAAAGTAAATAATTTTTTTCCTTGTCTAACTTTTAACTGATTTCACTACAAATACACCTCTATTTTTTATCATGGCCCATCATTAATTGTGAATGATTGTTGAGAATAGTAATTTGTAAGTAAATTTTTGTAAATGTTTTTGTATGTATTGACGTTCTAGGTTAGTATTGTATGTTAATTTTAATTAGTTTTAATAAAGTTTCTTGATTATTTGAGTGATTTGCGTGATTTTTATAATGTGATTTTCTCAATTGTATGAGTGATTTGTAAAGTTTCATCTTTTAAGTGATTTGTGAGTGAGTGTTGTACATTAATTTTCGGTAGTTTTCTTTGAGTGTCGATTTTGACATTCCTTTTGTAATTTAGAAAAAAAATAGGGGCAAAATAGGCATTTCAAAAGAGGACACCATTGCTCCCCCTTCCCTTATATAATAGAAGATATATATATATATATATATATATATATATATATATATTAATAAGGTAAGTAGAAACGTTGACAAAATTATCAATGCCACTTATTCTAAAGCATTACTTCTACAAAACTAGCTAAAGTTTCTTCCAATAATGAGCAGTGCATAACCCCTGTTTTTGACATTAGATTAGGCAAAAACGTCGTGGAGTTGAACCATAGCACGCACAGATTACTGCTACAAGAGATGAGTGCTAATAATTCTCCCTCTCTCTTTCCTAATTAAGGTACATGTTCGTTTTTAGCCAAATTTGACAAAAATAAATAACCAAGTATAATTTGTGGTAATTGATAAGCTTGGAAGAGTTGTACACATATTAAGGTAGCTAGGTATATAACAAACCGAAAACATTACACGTACTAGTAAGTATGAGACAATTTATTCAGTATTTATATCGTGCACTTAGGATTCTCATCGAAAATGATGTTCTCAATAAGTACATTATATGCGTATGGTGTAAAGCTCATGCATGGGTCTTCATGTTTACATATGTATTATATGTATCTACTACTTTGCTACCTTTATTTTGCCAGAACATATTATTATTACATTTTATTTTTTTGAGGGGAAGATATATTATTACTTTGTGCTACATGAACATATATCTTTGTTTAATTGGTTTGTCCTCCGCAGCTCCGCTAGTCCGCCTAGGCGCTTGTGCAAACGGTTGCTGGGAATAACAATCTAAATTGTTCCCATAGCTGACTCCCAAAATATCACAATATCTCTTATAAAACCCAATACGATCAGCCACCTTAGCGTTTTGGCCTTTGCCACATTCGAGCCCACCATTGATTATATTGGTAATCACACCGTAGCCTGGGACCCGGCCTGCCGCCTGGTCCGCCGATGATGGGTTCCACCCTCCAACGATGACATTGTGGCACGAGGGCTTGTTTCCTTGTGCTGTCATCCAAAACCATATGGCTGTCTTGAATGATATGGTTGCGTCAGTGGCAACTAAATCTGGGTTGTTTATAAGGTCTACGTTGATGGCTTGACCTGCTAGCCCATAGTTGTAGTTGCTGCACAAATCACGCAATAAATATTACCTAACTACAACTTTAAAAAATTCAATTTTTGCCTGCCTATAACTCCAAAAATGGATGTCTTGGCTTTGTTTGCAAGCCTAAATAACACAAAGTTTTGCTAATAACTAGAGACATTACTAAACATCAATGTTGAAAGGATAATGAGTTAGAATTTATGACCAAATTGCACATTATTTGAGCATACTGGGATCAGGGATGTCAGGAGCATCAAGGACGCAGCTCGCTGCCAATGCTTGCACATCATGCACTACATGGAGATAGAGACGTGGCATATGCACCTCATGCACTAGGTCACGCCCGCATTGTGCATTCAGCAACGGGGAGCTTTGTTATGCGAAAAACTTTATCTACCCAGTGGGTCAACAATCTACTATACATAAAAATAAATAAATAGTGGAATCCAACTTATTAGTTTTAATAGTTATTTAATTTTCTATTTCTAGTAGGTTAACTATCCACGGGGTAGATGTAGCATTTTCCTTTTGTTATCCAAGGACCAAGGTACACAATACTCATGACTTTCGAATTCCAGTACACCACTTCCCAAACCTAATCTTATAATTTGGTATTCCCTCGTTCATAATGAAATTCCGAAAAAAAAATAGTGTTCAAGATACACCTTGTACCTAATTATCTCTTCCTTTGTTTTTAAATAAGTGCAATAATTTGACTTTTATGTTTGGAAACACACAATGTTGACCATCAAAATATCTAATTATGCATTTGTAAAAATTACCCAAAAGTTAATATCATGAAATATTCAGTGAAAATTCGACAACATTTATTTGATCATTTTTGTTTTTATGGGATATATATAAGCATTAAATATATTTCCTGAAATAGTATTATCTGAAGAATTAATAGCACAATCACACGTTAATTGATAAAACTAATGCTTATTTATTGCTTAATATTTTCATTTTTAACCGCTTATACGTAGTCCTTAGGGCTACGTATAACATTTTCCTTTATACTTCCTCCGTTTCTAAATAAGTGCAACATTTGCATAGTGTTAGTATTCACAGTTTAAACTTTAATTAGCTTTGGTGATTTACATTTTAGAAAAAACATAGTCATGTGATATCTTGTTAGATTCGTCTGAATGTAAAAAAATTTAATATCAACTTTTTATAATTTTTACTTATTGATAATTGAAGATATTAATGGTTAAAATAATGCATTGGCAAACGTGAAAATAAGAAGTGTTTCATTTATTTAGAAACGGAGGAAGTATATTAATAAAAGATGCGGTCAAAGTAAGATGTGTAAATAGTGCAAAAGTTAAAGTGTTGCTCTTAAAAAGAAATAGATGAAGTATTTGACTACTTATTGATAAATAAATAAAAATTACTAAAAGACACATTGAAAATTGAATAAAATTTCATGTGATTATATTTTTTTTCCTTTCAATGGGGAATTTATGATCAAACTTTATACTAAATTTTTGACTTTAGAAAAAGCAAATGAAAAGTTATCATAGAACGGATAAAGTAGTCTCAAAACTTGGTGACTATTTCCTTTTTTTTAATCTATTGAAAACAAGTAATTTAGAAATATTAGAGCAGAAAGAAAGAAAAAAAACTTACTGGGTCAATTGGATGGGGCCTCGACCGTAGTACAATTTACCAGCAGGGCATGGCCAACTGGGAGAATCACAATAGGCTCCTTGAGCGTTCTGCTCTCTAAGAAAACAATAACCCCATGAATATGGCCCATCTGGCGCAGTAGCCCATCCTCCTGTTAATAAATTGATTGTAACAATATTTATCAAAGATTCAAAGGTCTTCCAAACACACCATGATATAACAAAACACAAGGAAATTATTGAATTATTTCATATCTAAAATGTACTCCCTCCGTCCCATAAACACAGGTGATCAAAATTGACTCAATCGTCCATCTAATCAAGTTTGATTTTAGCCAGGTTGAAGAGATTTTCTTTTCCCATCCCAATAATCAAGCAATTAATTTAAACATATTCTTTGATGGCCTAGATTATTACTTATTCAAGCTAATTAAGTCATGACTCATGAGTAGTTTGTCCAATCTAATTCTTCAATTGGGCCAAATTTTCTCAAAATCCGAACCATGATAAATTCTAAAGTAGAAGAATAAAGGAAAATTTATCAGAAACTACTTTTTATAACCACTTTTTTTGTGAGAAACCATCCTTTGAAAAAAATTGGTTAATTAGCCATCTTTTTGGTTTTTTTTGTTGGAAGCCACCACTTGTTGGAATTCGGTGGTTGACCTCGATTTTTCAGCGTTGACCATCATATTTTCGCCATTTTTCCAATAACAAAAAAAGTAGTGACTCTATTAATTTTAGTTTAGATGAAATTTGTCTTACAAGAATCTTCTAAGACAACCATGTTTAGGAGTAAACTCAACAATTATAAAATCATATCCATGATCACATAAGAACCAACATCACTAATTATCATAGATGAGAAACAATTATGAACTGTATTATCAAATAAAATGACTAACCAGTGGTCTCATGAGAGGTTTGAGCAAAGAAAGCAGCAAGCTCTCTTTTACGAGTACTATCATCTCCACTAGTGCCAAATCCACTAAAAGAACGTGCAGCAGCAATGAAAGCATTATATGTATAAAACCCATTACCTGGGCAGCTATTTTCGTTGCGGTGTTTGAGCATTTGCTCATACAAGGCAGGGGTGATGATGGACCCGACATCACCCCTGCTAGGCGAACATTGGCTTTGACAACCAGTTCCACAATATGGGTTGGTATTTCCACACCATCCATACTGGCTACAACAAAGGCCATTGGGGCATAGTGCACCACCAGCCTGATTACCACATAGCTCAGCTGATGTTATTCCTAGTAAACAACACAAAAGAAGAACAAATATTTTGTAGGATCTCATGTTTGTGGGTTTAATTGAGTGTGTGTTTGTGCATAGAGTGCAAGGGTGTTATATAGCACAAGTAATTGCCGTGTTGGGGGTGGTTTATCACGTTGAAATGGTCAAACTCGAGTAGCTGCTCATTCAGTTAGCATCGCATCGAAATATCTTATATAATACTGTTTGTGTAAAATCGTACACGAAATGACGAATTTTTTTTGTTGAAAATAAATGAAAAAATTGTACACCAAATAATAGATAAGGTAGTCATCAAAATGAAGTGGCCCCATTTGTCTACATATACAAATGAAAATAGTCATCAAAATTAGGTATTTAGATCAAGTCTCACTATATCGAGTTAATGTATTCTTGTAAATTTAATTGGGTTTGGTTCTTGTCGGATGGGGTCATCGATCAAATCAAGGCGGACTAATTTTGAGTTTCAGTATGAGACATGTTATTACCAAGTTTATCTGAATTCTAAGCAAATTTCAATATGGATCATTAATTGGATTTGGTTCTTATCATATGGTTTCATTGATCTATTCAAGTCCAACTAATTTTGAGTTTGAGAATGAGACATGTTATTACCAAGTTAATCTGAATTCTAAGCGAATTTCAAAAATGGGTCATTAATGAATTTAGATCAATTTTGAATCATATTGTTCTTGATTCGAGTCTTGTTCGAATCAAGTTACTCTGGGTTTTATTTTGTTCAATCAAGTTATTGTTGACTCAATTTTGTTCATAAGGGGACAAATCAAATATCAAGTCGGCTTGAAAACGATTAGGTTGATTAACATTTTTCTGCTAAGGGCTTCTCTCATCTACCACATTGAAAGTTATAGGAAGGTTGCAATTGAGGCAAAGAGGTACATCATTACTACGAAGATAAGGAAGTTTAAGATCTCCGAATGTGATATTGTTTAATACTTCTTCCGTTTCTAAATAAGTGCAACATTTGCATAGTGTTTACTATTCACAGTTTAAACTTTAATTAGCTTTGGTGATTTACATTTTAGGAAAAACATAGTCATGTGGGATCTTGTTAGATTCGTCTGAATGTGAATTTTTTAATATAAACTTTTTATAATTTTTACTTATTGATAATTGAAGATATTAATGGTTAAAATAATGCATTGGCAAACGTGCAAACAAGAAATGTTGCACTTATTTAGAAACGGAGGAAGTATTGTGTTTGTACTTTGTAGTACATTTTTGGCTGGTAAATAAAACTCCCAACATTAAAGTTCTACATTTCGCGTCCAACCAAACAACTTTTGTCTGGAATGGAATCATGTTTCACATATTTCCTTTCCTATCAAAACACCAGTATATAATCAAGTTGGAGAGCCATGTAGTACTCCCAGACATTGCATGAAAGGGGCCATGGTGATATGGTCCGGCCATGAAACAATCCGGTAGTGCATGTGGCAGGTGCTTGTGCGGTGCAGAAAGTGATGGTGGATGAGGGGCGTAGACGGCTTACAGGAGGAGAGGGTCAAGTGAAATAAATCAGGGCAAAAATTGTACAATAGAACGACATTGCACAACAAAGCAACAAGAAGATCAGCTGAATGAAAGCTGTAAACCTCAATCTAAACATTTGGAGGCATTGCATATTTTTCATTTGTTCTACAACAAAAACAAAAAAAAACTGCCACTGGACTAAAAGAATTCAGCTTGAAATCCTCCCCTCCAAAAAAAAAGCTTCTGCTCTTTTGTATCTTTGCACCAGTCACTCCACATTTTGCCGAACTCCCCAAATAACCACTTGAGATTAGAATGATACACTGAATACAACACTTACTAACAAAAAGCATGACTAATCTAGATATTTGTAGGGGATAATCAATGTACCTAACTCACAAACATTTGTTCACTACACAGCAGATAAAACTCGTCCATCTTTCAGAAATGGGGACCCAGAAGGGGCTGTGAGGCCAAGATCCTGCATTACTTTCAATCTCCGAGCAGTTCCTTCCGGTGTCTGAGGAGTGTCATCCTGAAACATCAAGGTAATGTTTAACACGATTCAGAGACTGTAACACTGAATAATGATAATGGGTATTGCATTTAAGTTTCTGAACATCACAGAGACACAAGAGTATTGATTTATACTTTTCCTTCACCTTGAATATCTGAGAGAAACATCTTTTTAAAAAAATAAAAATTCATGGGCTAAGCTCAAGCATGATTCAAGAACATAGCTATAGTTACATCAGCTTTACCCTCCAACAGATGCTAGAATATTAGTGTATTACCAACCTACAATTAGCTATCTAGCTGTCAGTTTGTTCTGCTTCTTCAGCATCAATAAGTTCATGACATCCGACGAATGCAGATCTTGCTCAAAAAACTAAAAGAGACCAAATTCTTTTTGGAAAAAAAGAGGGAAAACTAATTGTCGTACAACTCAGGAAACTCTCAAAAACTATGTCGAGCACAATGCTGCAATATAATTACGTATCTTTTTCATAGGATACACAACAAACTTTGGCCATCAATATCTTTATATTTATGGATAAGTAAAAAAGCATAAAAAGTTGATATCTTAAAAATATATATTGGAAAGAATCTAACAAAATCTCTTATGATAGTAACTTTTTCATTTACATTTGTTTAAATATATTTTGTTTTGTAAAGTTTGACCATCGAGATATATGTTGCAATATAATACAGCTAGGCGATAGCCAGCTGATCAGGTCAGAATCCTTATATAGGTTTTATATAGTTTCTTGGTGTGATTTATATTCATAGGTAGGTCGTCATCTTTACCTCCACATGATTTGTTGTCCATAAAGAAGAGAAGGTATACTCACATATCTAAAACTATCTGGTTTGCATTTCTTCTTAAGCCCATCTAGCTCATCAGTTGCTCTCTTCGAAGGTACTGTTTTCTCCTTGCCTACACTTCCATTCCCTGCACTTGTTCATCATTTATTGACATCAATCATAAACAACATAAAGCTATTCCTAAGAACACAACACACAAGGCTCGGGTCTTTTGGACTGAATTTGGCTGAACTAAACTGAAATGGAAGCTGAACTAAACCAAACTGAACTGAATACAAGCATAAAAATCAAACTGACGGAAAAGTCCCAGAGAACAGGGCCTAAATTCTAGTATTTCAAGGTTATGACGGATGCAACAGATGACAAAATATCAACTAATAAAAGCAGTATCGAGAAATCACAATTTCATTGCCCTTTTATACCACATAATATCACACTTCCAAGCAATCATGCATTCTTGACGAGGTCTCAGGAAAAGGTTTTACTCGTTCGACTATGGTAATTTCTACCATTAAGCAGTCTTGCAGCATCAAGGAGTCCTTGAAACATCAACTATTAACCCACCCACCTATTCTTGGAACCAACACCATGTATTTAGAACTCCATGCTACAGATTGCTACTGTACAATTGATTCTATTACATTGAGAGTGAACACCAAACATCACAAAGAAATATTTATCGCAGTCCTCCAAGTTCAAAAACATATCCTTTCAGTGTTTTTTTTTCAGCCAATAGCCAGCAAGGTACACCAAGCAGTCATTTCATATTAAATACTACACGGCATTATTTCACGCAATATCTCGACGCACAATATTTTTTTCAAGCCATATATACTGTTTACACTGAAAGATGAAATCACGCAAGGATTCAATTCAAGCAATAGGAAGTTCAAGACAACCCAAAATCAAATCATTAACATCTCACACTGTATGACACATGAAACAAAGATGCTTGAGAGAAGAGCTACTACCCGACATACCCTCCCTTCACCCCCTCCAAGGAAAACGAATAAGAAACGAAATATAGTGGGTAAAAAGAGCCTTCAGGACCTGTCAACTACATATTCGGCTTACCTTTGGCTTTAGCTCTTCGTGAGTTAGTTCTCCGAGATCGTAATTTAGAGAGTTCCTACGATCACATACGATTGTCAAGAAAATTCCAATAAAATACAAAACATAAATTTTTGATAAAGTGTTCACCAAGAATGCATGATATATAAATTAACACATAAAAACTACCTGCTCCAAGGCCTTCTGAAACATATCTCTTTGACTACTCTTATTTTGCTTTAGTACCTGAGATTTGAAGAATAGCAATCATCACAGAGAAGTGACCATGGTATTAAACAGGTGTAGTACCATCTAGTGGGTACTATTGGGTAGTCAGGAACCTAAATGCTATGAGTTAGAAAATCTCCATTGAAGATATATAATTCATGAGTTATAAGAATCAAAAGGCTATCAACTTTAAGCCTTAAACAGAAATACTAATTAGGAAGTGAAACTAACATTATTAAACTCCAAGAGACTTGCCACAGGGTCCACGTATGAGCTGCAAATAGTCAAACAGAGAATTTATTAAAGGTGTTTCAAGAAATGCATAGCAAAAACATACAAGTAAGAAGAACAAAACACTAACTAGTCATATGTTCCATATAGGCGCACGAGAACTTCATTGCTTTTTCCCTTGCGAGGTTTATTATTATCACTTACTGCATTTTCATCCACAATCTATCTCAGAAGCATCCAAATAAAGTAATTAGCTTGACAATCATATCATCTTGTCCAATTCTAGGTTTGTGGGAAAATACAAAGGAAATCATCAAGAAGAGCAAATGCACCTGTGCAGGCCACCATGGAGCGCCACGCAACTTGATCCATGTTATCTCTCCCGGTCTGAACTCAGCATTGGACTGCTTTTGCAGAGCTCCATCCTTTCCCCTGTCACCCACATGTTCCTTGCCATTTGCAAGACCTTTCTTATCCATTGTAAACTTCAAGTGAAATTTTTTCTGGCTAGAGTAGACAGTCTATACACAGTATACTAGAAAGTACAACAATTGTCCAGCTTCCACTGCCCTATATATTACAAGAAATTGCACCCAAAGAAGTGTGACTGAACAGATTATCATACTCCATATCAAAAGCTAATCTTCCAAAAGGATCCCTGCATTCCAACACATATACTTATATTAACATATGTTGATCCAACAAACTATTCCGTATTTAACTATTATAACCTCATAAGTTGACAAAGAAGAAATCAATGTTGTATTCGCTGACAACACGGCCAGTCGACTAATAAAGGACTATTGTAAGTAAAACGTTGGTGTGCACAACAAATTAAAAAAAAAAAAATCAATACTTGTTCTGTAGACACCTAGTAAGAGATGACCCTTAAGATAATGACACATCTAATACACCAATTTATATCTCTACGAAAACCCGCTAATTAAGCCACTCGCTTAAATAACGACTACAAACCCCAAATTAAGGAAATGACAAGGAAAAGTTCCTAGTTCCCATGTCCAGTTATGGGAAGCAAAGTTCCCCAAAATACTTGACTGCCAACCCTACCAAATCTCCTTTTCTGTAAGAAAAGTGGTTCAAAGCTCTAGCAATCATTGAACCACTAAGCCAATATTTCTAAACCTCGTCTGGTTTCAAACACCATTGATTTCTATATTACTCCAATCTACCAGGCTATGAGAGAGGCTAATTAAACTCCCATTTGGCGAAACCAGCAGATCCCCAACTAAGATTATATTATAACTTTGACATTAATTTGCCCAACTTTAAGATTATAATATAACTTTGACATTAATTTGCCCAACTTTAAGATTATATTATAACTTTGACATTAATTTGCCCAACTTTAAGATTATATTATAACTTTGACATGTTTCCTGACAATGTTAACACACACATCCTCATGGCTTTAGTAATTTGGTATTCCAATCATTCCACATTTCCACTAATAAAAGACACTACATCCAAAAAGTAAAGCCAAATTTCAAAACTAAAAAAAAGATCAGAGAAAGAAATATCCTGATCAGGAAAATACCCAGAAATTGCATATGATAGCAAAGTATGTTTGAAAAATGTAGCATTTCTCTGCTAAATCATCCTATAATGGGCACATTTTGGCAAAAATTAGTAAATTACCCACTAAAAATGCTTCTACCTTTAGAAATTCCTCTTTCAGCTACTTCTTAGAAGACAAAATCGAACCCACATTCACATAACACACACAAAAAAAAAAGTCAAAAAATAGAAAATAAAAATAAAAATCACCAGCAGAAAAAAACAACATAGGAGTACATTAAACTCTATATTTCACGCAATTTAATCAGAAACAATGCACTTGCGGAAAAAAAATTAGAAGGGTATAATTTAAGTGAACAGACAAAAAAAAGTAAGAATCTTGCGGAAGATTCAGAATCAAGAAGAAAGAAAATTGCAAGAGCAAAGCAAACAAGAGGTGTAGAAGAGGTACGAGTACTTACTAACGAAGAAAAAACAGCAAATTGGAAGTGCTCAGATAAAGAAATAAGGGAGTAAAGAGTTTCAGAAACAAAAGTGAATCATTGAAGAAGGTTGTGAAAAAAGACGAGTTTGTTGACAAATAAAAATGGGGTACACTCCATAGTGAAGCTGTGCTGACATTCGCCAGTGAATTGTCGCGTCACGGCATTATTATTTTTTATTATTTTGTTTAGATCTATTTCGAGAACCCGTGGTAAGATGAATTTCTTCTAAATTATCGGGTCACTTACTCAAAGGCCAATTTAATAGAGTCCAACTTAATTTTTTAAGAATAATACTCATGATAGATGGACACTAATAATCAATAGAGTCCAAGTTAATTTTTTAAGAATAATATTCATATTCATAGATCGGCGACAGGGATGGCAATCCAGTCCAAATTCGACCCTAGTCCGCTCTGATCCGAAAGAAAAAATCTTAGCCGACTCCGATAAAAAATAATTCGCATCTGACTCCGTTTAAAAAGTCCGACTCCGAGTCGTAGCAGGATCGGAGTCGGATCTCATAATATAATCCGACATCCGAATCCGACTTCAACTTTAAGTCAATTAATCATTTTTTCTTATTTATGTTGATGTACTCCCTCTGTTTTTTTTTATCATTCTCACTTTCTTGTGCGCGTCTTCCAATGCACGTTTTAAAACTTAAATATCTTTCATTATATAATAGGAAAAATTATAACGATTGAATATTAATAAAGTACTAATTGAGACGAATCAAACAAGACCCCACATGACTATGTTTTTTCTTATAAATTGAGAACATTTGAGAAGATTCTCTCTATGTATGAATAGTGTCAAGATTCCAAATGAGAAAGATAAAAAAAACAGAGGGAGTATCATCTATACAAATATATTAAAAGGCGTGCGAAAACAAGAAATTGTGCCACGTGGCGCTCTCCCTAGAGAGTTTTTGGTTCATGTAATCCATGTACAATAAAAATTTTAAGAAATTGCATAGTATAGGGTTTGATCCCAAGACCTCAAGTACATATACTAAAGTTTTAACCACTAGGCTAAGTTGTATTTAGTGATACTATCATAAAGTATTATTAATAAATAAAATTGTTTCTTACCCGGGGCATAGCCCGGGCCTAATAACTAGTTTATGTATATATAACCTGACTTCGATTTTCAGCCAATCTATATATATATTTAAAGTAGAATCCTTGAGGCCACGTGTCGCAAAGTTAGAGATTTGAATCCCACGTGACATGACGTGGCATGCTCCGTTGATCAGTATTTTTTCGAAGCTCAATGAGAGTGTCCACGTGTCAAAGCAATCAAAGAGTGTGAAATTCCCATAATCACGGATATCCCTTCCCTTAATCACGCATATAATTGATTCAGTAATCTATATAAGTGATGTCAATTACAGATTTTAATTGATACGTAATCTATATAATTAAGGAAACAGTAGCATTTCCATGTCCGATTTATTCCTTCCCTGAATTTATTCTTTCTAATTTTATGTACATCCGATTTTGCCTATCTAATTCATATATATGGTAATGAAATCAAAATATCAATCAAGGATGATTTCCATGTCCATGATTTCCGCTAATTATACACATTTCCATGATCTCCGCTAATTATACACATTTCCACTGAATATGTATTGAAGTGTATTGCATACGTTTTGGCATGGAATTGATATAAATAGGGTCAATTGGAATCTATGAATCATTGTAAAAACCACCACAACGCACAATAGAACTGAAATAATGCTCGACCACAGTGGCACGCAGAGAAGCAACAACAACAACAACCCAACTGCAACAGTTATACATTGGAAGCAAACGACGACGGTGTAAGATGAGAGATAAAATTCAAAAGCAGCAAATCAGTAACAGTAGCAATGCAACTGCAGGTAGTCCACGAAGAAGAGGAAAGAGAAAACCCACGAGCACCACATCAGGAGCAGCATAGATTAATGATAGAGTTCATCTAAACATTGGAATTTAGAAGCAAACCACGGTGATAGAGGAGAGAGGGCATTCAAATAAACTATATTTTTGTACTTAATGTAAAAGTTTTAGATTTGGAATGCCGAATGCTCATCTTAACATTGCGAATTTATGATGTTTAATACAATGAATATAATTTTTTTTGTCGTGTGATTTGATCGAAGGCATATTCCTATATGTGATTAATACACATTCTATTGAAATATTCAAGCTAGAGACTAAGATCATTACGATGCTCCCATGTGATCAACTCACTGCACCAAGAATTAGTTGCCAGAGGTATCGTGATTCAACGTACCCGATACATGGAGCCATAGCCCATACCTGTGTTATAAAGAGTGGTTTTTAACTGAGTTTTTGATATTAAGAGTGCTTTGTAAATCCTGTTATTAAAGGAGGATATGTAGATTGAAGTTTTAGGTTGTTGAGCTAGCTTGTGGAAAGGTGAATGACAGAAGCTTGAATGATGATTCCAAGTTCTCAGAAGTGTTTACCCAAGCCCGATCCCGATCCCGGCACAAGAAGCAACTCAAAGACGAAGCGCGTGCTCCACATAAATGTGCACTTTATTTGAAATGAACATGATCATTGTCCATATTCAATATATATAACATATCTATGAGGAAAATAAGATGTTCTTTTATAGCTCAAATTCATATATGTTCAGTTTAAAAGAGGAGCGTTTTCAATTCCAAGAAGCAGAGTTAAAGGAACATGAAACAGAAGAAGCTCAATTGCCTGATTGACATATACAACTAGGAACTTTGCCAACTTGTATAAAGATAATCTCGGCTATGTTTTGGCATCTAAAAATAACAATTCTGTCAATTGCATTATTTCTAAACATCCGTTTATATATAGAATATGCGTGTTGCAGTATTTTTCTCATTTCCCCTTTTCCAACTAAATCCAAGGGATTTAAGGTGGTAAATAAATTTACCCCATTTTAATTTTTAGTGGCATGTTCATCTTCTACATGAGGGTGGTTGAGTAGCATGTTCTGTGCTACACACTGACGAAGAGTCTTCATAGGAGTAACCAACTTTTCATATTCACACAAGTTCTTGTAGATTTCCTCTTCATAGGTTTAACCGCATAATTCATGGCGCATTTAGTGAGAATGCACTTAAAAGTTTTAGGATTTATATCCTTTAGATGCAATTTCAGATGTGTCTACTCTACGGGCATAGCACTTCTTTTAAAAAGTTGAATCACTAGATATATTCTTTTTTCTTCAGTAGGGAAAATAATGGAGTTTAAGACACCATGAAAGCATGTCACTTGTCAGCTAGGGCCAACATTCTCAAAAATTTCTTACATATCGTATTGCTGGTATTACGACCCAGCTGAAAAGCATGTGAAACAAAAGCAAGTCAAACTGCAGACCAAAAGAAGCAGCTAAACCAACTATACAGAGTACCACAGAGGCAGTATACCAGTAGTTATAATTACCTAAAGATATAGAGCCTGTATGACAATGTTTGCTACACAATTTTTTTTTTACCAGTGGAGGTGAGAAGATGAAGTGTCAAACAAATCTTTCAATTTTGTCTCTCATGGAGGTTACTAATTTTCAATGAAGAGAAGATGAGATGAAGAGAGAGATAGATGAAGTGTTTGGTTATTTTGTTGCATGAATCATTAATGTATCTAATATCATATTGTAAATGGTTATAGTATAATGAATGCAAATTTCACATTCTTTTTGGATTGGTGAACTAATGTGTAGTATTAGTCGAGAGAATCCATTGACAAGTTGTATGAATGGTTTTGATTTTTTTAACTTTATTGACATGTGTATATAAATGTATAATATTATATTGTAAATATTTTAACTCAATAGCAAATTAGCAATGATTAAATACCATTATAATACTTTAAGTTCATGGATTTTAATACTTCAATAGCAATCATATTAGTATATTAAACTTCTACATAAAATCATTTCAATTTTGAATCGTTAGTGTAGGATGAGTAGTTATTTTAGGTAACGAGACAAGTACAATACTACAATATCCAATTCATTTAAGGAAACTACCATAATTAAGTTTTTTATACTTTTTGGGCAGTGGGATAAAAAAAATCAAATTACAATATCTATGTACAATATGAAAATAAAAACGGATTATGTTATAATCAGAATATTAACGAATTAGAAGTTTTAGAAATGGTATATGTCAGTTGAAACCAAGTATATAAGAAAAAAAATACCCTGCTTAACGATTTTGACAAAAACCATTTTGATTTATAATATTAGTCACATAATAGAAATGCACTTTAACAATATTATAGAAAGAGACTTGAACAATTTAGGTAATAAACATCATAAAAAGTTCGTCAAAAATCATATTAATCCTAAAATAAAAGTTAAAAAATGATACAAGACTATAAAGTTAAAATCTTTAGATGGCTTAACACCAAAATAAGAAATTCTTTTGCTCTAACACTATGTCATTCAATCTTTTATTCGAACCAAAATTTGGACCCCAGATTGTGCAATAATTATTTTTCTTAGCACTGAAACGGGAATTTCTTCTTTTAGACGCCATTGTAGGAAATCGTTCTATAAAGTATACTCCCTCCATTCTTGAATAATTGTCATGTAAGGTTTGGACACACATATTAAGAGTATATAGTAGTGGGTGTAGGTATTGTTGACAAATAGTGTACAAGTATAAACAAAAAACTTGATTGAGTAAGAAAAAGAACAGTGGAGGGCTCCATATCACATGAATATGAGAAGAATGTGTGAGAGAGATGTAATTAGTGGAGGAATTTATATCAGATGGGTTTGGAGGAGTATATCATTTAATTAAGGTAAAAAGATAATTATTTATGAATGCGTGAAAATTTGATGACCAATGGAGTCTGTGCAAACATATTATCACATAATGTTACTAATAGGATGAAAATATAACTATAAGAATGAATGTTAAACATTTGCATATAGTTACAAAATATCAAGATACGTGAAATAAGCAACATATTTGGTGCTTTCTAACAAATAGAAAAAAAACGTAGTAACTGAAATCTATAACTGGAGAACAAAATGAATAAAAAAGGAAAAATAACATAATACAAGATGACAAAAAAAACGTAATGTAACAAAGTCAAAAGTTGCTTTAAATAGAAGGATCCTTTCCACCATAAAAGTGTAAATACTATTAAGAGAAAAGATTATGAAAGGTGATAGGATTACTCTAAAGCAAATGGAGTATTAAAAATTAATTCATATTAATTTTGAACGTGACGTACAATGATACAAGACTATAAAAAGGTATATAACGTTAATAATATGATGAGACTTTGTGACAAGTCATTGAAGATTATCATTTTTGTGCAATCACTCCGTTAATTAAATTGTACAATCGACCAAAATTTTCTAAATAGATAACGTTTGAAGAAATTCCCCGTGCAAGTAGTGGTTGCCCGGTGGGTGACCTGGTGCATTGCAATGATGATGCAAGATTATAAGAGAAGAGAGGGTGAGTGGGCTGGGGAAAGCGGGAGTGAAAGTGGTTACATATAGAGTGCAAGTAGTGATGCGAATTGTGATTTTGTATGAGCTTCTAAGTGAAGCAATGGGCACATCGACGACTTTCTCAGTAAACCTTTTTAAAGAAAAACGGTTGGTCACGTGTCCCACCATAATATTAGATACGTTAGTTACTGAACATATGGGTCGTAAGCCAATTTAATATATTCTTAATACACGATATGATTATAAAAAGGTTGCTTGGAATTTCAGGAAAATAATGACGTATTATATAAAGGAAATAATATGATGAGACTTTTGTGATAGGTCATTGATGATTCCCATTTGTGTGCAATCACTCCCTTAATTTATACAATATGCCAAAATTTTCTATAAGATAACATCTGATGAAGTTCCCAGCCGCAAGCAGTGGTAGTCTGGTTGGTGGTGGCCAGTGGGTGGCCTGGTATAGTGCAGGCGTGCAGCAGTGGTGCAAGACAACAAGAAAGAGGGGGAGAGCATGACTGTAGAATGTAGGAGTGGAAGTGGTTGCATGATTGAGTGTTAGTAGTGGTGCGAATTAAAATTTTATTTAAATGGGCAAAGCAAAGAAATTTCCAGTCAGATTTTCTAAAATATTGTTGCTCACATGTTCCACCATAACATTAAATATATGACTATAATAACTTTAAATCACAAGTTAATATTCAGACCATGATTTAGGAGAAACATATTAAAATTTTAAATTTATAAAATAAAAAATTCCTGTGCAATTTGCACACCTAATGAAATAGTTGAGAAGGTAAATGATCATGTGTTGTCTACAATTCCAGGTGATGAGAAAATGTACTTGAGTTGTGATGCAATTAGTAAAGATGAAGGGAACTTAGGGGCTCATGAAATATATTCTACTGAATTCCTAAACAAAATTAAGTATTCGGGACTGCCAAATCATAGTATTAAGTTAAAAGTTGGTGCGCCGGTCATGTTGTTTCGTAATATTGATCAGACATCTGGATTGTGTAATGGCACGAGACTGGTAGTCAAGCATTTAGGCAATCGAGTGATTGAAGCTACCGTCATTTCAGGGAGTAATGTTGGTGGCAAGGTATTCATCCCACGAATGACACTAACACCGTCTGACTTAACAAAATTTCCTATCAGATTTCAAAGACGGCAATTTCCTTTAACGATGTGTTTTGCCATTACTATAAACAAAAGTCAAGGACAATCATTGTTCGCACGTCGGGTACGGTTGTATTTACCAAGGCTTATTTCCAGTCATGATCAGCTATATGTCGCTATTTTTCGAGTCACGAGCAAAAAAAGACTTAAAATTCTTATTTGAGATAAAAAGAATAATGTGCAAAACAACTACAAATGTTGTTTATAAGGAACTGTTCTAAAACGTATAACTTCATACACATTTTTGTAATTTTTGTTATTATAACTTTTACTTATTGTTTCATTAGAAAATTTGTTGTCTATTATTCGTTTCATTGGAAATTTTTTCTTATTAAGCAAATCCCTTCCCGTGCATTTTTGCACATGTCCATAAACTATATATTTGGTATTTCCTAGAAAATCATTTAAAGGGGGCCTGAGTATGTCAAGGAAAGGGGAGTAATATGATATTTATACCCCGTATGACACTCATTCTATCAAATGGAACAAAATTTCCCTTGAATTGTGTTTAGCAATGACTACAAATAAAAGTCAAAGATATCCCTATCACATATGGGATTTGTATCTTCCAGGTTCGGTTTTCAGCCACAGCCAATTTCATGTGGTCAATTCTAAAATCGCGGGTAGAAAGTGTATAATAATACTGATTTGTGAGAAAGAACATGATATGTCTAATATTACAGCTAATGACATATATAAATAAGTCTTCTACAACCTAAGAGTGTCATGTATTTGCAAAACAACTTCATAATTAACATAAAGGAGCATTCACTGTCTTTCTGTGTAAAGTGCATCATTGATACTTTGTTTTTGGTTAAATATGTATATGATTATGTTGTATTTCAATACATCGTTCAAAGTTTATTAATTTAATATGGTATAAAGGTTAAACTCATTTGAGTTTCGAGTAGTACATAAGCGTATATTAAATCGAGTAGACGTAGAGAATCTTTTATATGCTTTTACTGTAGTTGGTATATAAACAAGCTTATTAAACAAAAAAGTTCCCGTGCATTTTTGCACGGGTCCAAAAACTAGTTGTGTTATATAAGATTTTCTCATGGAAGAAATGATTGTTAAAAATAATAGTAATATTTAGATTATATGTACTATATAATATTTCCATATGATAATTAGATTAATAGTACTTATCGGATTATTGTATTGTAGAAGACTTTTCTATTATAAAACATGTACGAAAATATAAGTCAGATTGGGATCGGAGTCGGATGTGCAGATTTTATGTCAGATATGCAGATTTTAAGTCGGGACGAATTTGGAGTCGAATGCTCGTGTTTTAAATCGGGTCAGAGTCGGTGTCGAAAACGGACTCAGATTTAAATCCGACTTCTTGTTGGGTCGGAGTCGGATTATGCATAATCCGGTCCAAGTCCGACCCGCTGCCATCCCTAATCGACGGTGATACCAATACCAATAGATTATCACCTGTTGCTTTCGAAAATTGTATATGCAATTCCATGTTTCCTTGACTTAAATATTATATTTGTATATTGAGAGGGTTTTAGATAAAAGTAGTTATTAGGTTCGGGCTATGTCCCGAGTTTAAAAAAATCATTTATTAATATTGTACTTTAAAATGATAATACTAAATACAACTTGGTCTAATGATTAAAATTTTTGCATATGAATTTGAAGTCATGGGATCAAAACATATACTCCCTCTGTTTTTTTTTTTTTATTATCATTATCACTTAGAATCTTGACACTATTCATAGTTAGAGAGAATCTTCTCTATTTTTTTTCAATTTATAAGAAAAAAATATAGTCATGTGGGGTCTTGTTTGATTCGTCTCAATTAGTACATTATTAATATTCAATCGTTATAATTTTTACTAATATATAATAAAAGATATTTAAGTTCAAAAATGCGCATTGGAAGATGTGCACAAGAAAGTGAGAAAGATAAAAAAAACAAACAGAGGAAGTACTATACATTTTTCTATATTTTTATTGTACACGAAGTACATGAACTAAAACTCTTCTAGGAAGAGTGTTGCGTGGCATACGTTCCTTGTTTAGGAACGTCTTGTGATATATTTATATAAATGTTACATATACGTTTTTCTGAACATGATTTTTGCACGATCTCATCTGTTTATGTAGCAAGATTACTCTAATTTTTCCAAAATAACAATTTGAATTCTGCATTATAAAAATGTCTCACTTTAATTATAAATTGCGATGACTTATTCAAAGTACTAAAAGCTACTTTAAATATAATCACTTAAAACTCCTATCCCATAAAATATATACATTAAATAAATCGATAGATAAAAATGTGTGAAAGGAAACATAATAAATCTATTGAGATTTTAATTTTTTTAGAATTGCCTATATTTCTAAGCTGTAAGTTCAAATGAAAATGTGGAGAATGTCCTACTAGTTATATTGAATTTATGGTCAAATTTTAACGACTCCGCCTGTGATTTTTTTTTCAAAATTAAGATAATATATTCTTATACTTCTATATGTTGTTCACCTATTTACTTAGAAAAGGATTTTTTTTATATTAATTTTCTAATATTACGCTCAAAGTTAATTTTTGGAGAACGTGAAAACAAAGTGGGATAAAAAAAATATGTGTTCACATGAAGCAACCTTATAAAATCTATACATTTTTACTAAAAGATATTGACAAAACTGTTAATCAGGCACATGTTCGTCTCATGTCTTACAAAGCAATGATATTAGAATCGGGATCCTATTTTAAATTGTAGGGGTTGGTAGGGTCGAATCGGTGGATCGGATCATTGGATCGTAAGATCCTACAATTCCGTAAAATATAGATAATTATGGTATAATATGGTGAAAAACTCATGTTAAAGTTTACACAAATTAATAATGACTTATTTTATTAACAAATGGTGATAGTTTTTCAATATTATAAGATTGAAATAACATGCAACCAAAATCTAACTGGAGAAATATAATATGTGAAATAACTTTATGATTTTTTTATGATAGGATCAGATCGTAAAGTCGTATTAAGATCTTACCATGTGATTTTTTGTGGTTGGACGGGATCAAAAAATCCTACAAAATTAACATCCTACGTAGATTGGGGATCGGTGAGATCCTTTCGGATTGTTGGATCGTAAGATCTGGATCGAGATTTTAACTACAATGTTACAAAGGCCTCTCTCAATGTCAACCTCATTTGAAAGAAATGTTCGATACAAATCCAACTCGTAATTTGTGGTTGCAATGTAAGAATTTATGTACCAATCCAATAAAATCTCTCAACTTTATATTCAAAGGTCTTGTTTGGTTGTATATAGGAAGTCATACTTCCTAATTCCTAAGAAGTTATTTTTTCCATGTATTTGAAATTTCTAGGAATTGTAAAATTGTGTTTGGTTGATAATGGGAAGTAGAACTTCCTAGGTAAGTAACTTCCTCCATTTTGGAGGAAGTAGAACTTCCTAGGAAGTGCAAATTCTCATGATTTTGCCAACCAAACAACTTCATATACTTCTACTTTCTAGGAATTTGCACTTCCCATGATTTATTTTGTCAACCAAACAACGCCAAAACAAAAGTTTATAAAGCGTCACATGTCCTCAAAAGTCTTTACATATGTACCACTTTTACTACTTGCACAAATTAGGTAGGACACGTAGTTTAAGGAAGATACTAGAACTTTTTGCACGCATGAATTTTTTTCGAAACACAAAATCGATTTTCTTCGGCATAAGAGTCGAAATTTGAACATTAGACATATGAAGTATAATGGTTCTTAGTTGCAAAATTTGATTGGTTTGGTTTCTGTCACTTAAGTCTCTCACCATTTTTTTTAAAATTTTTTTTACTTTTGAAAGTTAAATTCTATGAACAAAATAGAAATTTTATTGAGTTTATTTATGATTTCTAATATTATAATTTTTTAGTTGATTTTTGAATTAAGTACAATACTTCAGTCTTCATAAATTATAAAAAAAGTGTACACTTTAATTTCAAGTCAATTTTTCCATAGGTTGTAGTTTGTGAGTGATTGTTATAATTATATTTTTGGTATTTTTGTTTGATGCCCCCTTTGATTTGTAAGTGAATTTGTAATTTAGAATGGGAAAGGGGTAACACAATCTCTTCATCCGGGAATACCATAGCTCCCCCCTTCCCTTATATAATAGAGATATGTTGTACTTTAATTCTTAAATGATATTTTATATAAACATTTTTACCTTGATAATTAATCGCTAGTATATAATAGAAAAAGATAGGTCCAAATATATGTAAAGGTTTTATTATATATAGGAAACACTATTAAAAAGGTAAATAAATTTTTTTCACTGTCGAACTTCTAACTAATTTCACTACAAATACACCTCTATTTTTTTTATCATGGCCCACCATTAATTGTGAATGATTCTTTTTTTTTTGACAGGAATTGTGAATGATTCTTGAGAATAGTGATTTGTAAGTAAATTTTTGTAAATGTTTTTGTATGTATTGACGTTCTAGGTTAGTAGTTTTAGTTTGTATGTTAACTTTAATTAGTTTTAATAAAGTTTTCTGATTATTTGAGTGATTTAATTTGCGTGATTTTTATAACGTGATTTTTGATAGAATTTTTTGACAAGCACATGCGGAAGGTTAATGGACCAATTTTGTAATTTATGAATTTTCATTGATTGGAATAATTTGTTACAAACTTGGGGGAGATACATATGTTATGTGATATGCAAGGTTCCATAAGAGAACTCTTGCTTATGAATGTGGGAGAAAGTACATAATATGACTCCACCCCACATACAATGCTAACACATATTTATAGGAGTGGTATGTCTAAATCTAGAATATTCTACACTATTCTTATATGATCTAATAATATCTCATGCTAGTTTATTCTAGATTCTTCATTCCTAGATTTTTCTATAATATGTTTTAATTTCAATAGATGTTTGTTTACATAACTCTAGAATTCATCTTGATTATTACATTAGATTTTTCTAGATTACTATTTCTAACACTCCCCCTTAATCTTGAAAAATCTGACTTTCATACTTGTAAATAATTTTGCTCAACTCCCCCATAATTGTATCCTTGTTGGGTCCTCCTTGAATTTGCAAAGATCAAAAGTTGCGCACTTATTTGGTGTTCTTGATGTCCTTGTGACCTTGTTAATGCTCCCCGACCTTTATCTTCTTGTTTACTCCTCCACTTTTGCTTCTCTGATATTCTTTGTGTTTTTTTTTTTTGCTTGATTCATTGTTGGTAAACTCCATGCTCCTTGTTTCCTTCCATTTTCAGCATTTTGATTGTTGATCGACTTATGATGTCTTCTTGCTTCAATATGTATTTTGGGTCTTTGCCAATCACATGCACTGTTGTTGGGTCTATTGCCCATGTTGTGCTTGGGTCTTGCCCAGCTTGTTGTATTAGGGTCTAATGCCCTTTTGTGCTCGAGTCTTTTTGCCCGGCACATATTTGGGGTCTTTTTCTTTGCCCTTGATGAATAGGGTTGACATTTTTTTCAGTCACCCTTAAATGCATAGGGCTAGCTTGTATTTGCCACCCATATGCTTGTATTGTTGTGGCTTTGTTTAGCCAACAACTTAATTTGGTTGGCATTTTAACCACCATATGTATGTGCATGTGAAATGTATAATTACATATTGAATAATGAAACATGCATGGAGTAATGTTGAAACAAACATGCATGATTCGGGAAGCATGCATACAATGACTTACCGTATTTTTGGTGAAAACTTGGAGGAGACAGAATCTTCTGGCTCTAATACCATGATAGAATTTTTTGACAAGCACATGCGGAAGTTTAATGGACCAATTTTGTAATTTATGAATTTTCATTGATTGGAATAATTTGTTACAAACTTGGGGGAGATACATATGTTATGTGATATGCAAGGTTCCATAAGAGAACTCTTGCTTATGAATGTGGGAGGAAGTACATAATATGACTCCACCCCTACATACAATGCTAACACATATTTATAGGAGTGGTATGTCTAAATCTAGAATATTCACACTATTCTTATATGATCTAATAATATCTCATGCTAGTTTATTCTAGATTCTTCATTCCTAGATTTTTCTATAATATGTTTTAATTTCAATAGATGTTTGTTTACATAACTCTAGAATTCATCTTGATTATTACATTAGATTTTTCTAGATTACTATTTCTAACACTCCCCCTTAATCTTGAAAAATCTGACTTTCATACTTGTAAATAATTTTGCTCAACTCCCCCATAATTGTATCCTTGTTGGGTCCTCCTTGAATTTGCAAAGATCAAAAGTTGCGCACTTATTTGGTGTTCTTGATGTCCTTGTGACCTTGTTAATGCTCCCCGACCTTTATCTTCTTGTTTACTCCTCCACTTTTGCTTCTCTGATATTCTTTGTGTTTTTTTTTTTTGCTTGATTCATTGTTGGTAAACTCCATGCTCCTTGTTTCCTTCCATTTTCAGCATTTTGATTGTTGATCCGACTTATGATGTCTTCTTGCTTCAATATGTATTTTGGGTCTTTGCCAATCACATGCACTGTTGTTGGGTCTATTGCCCATGTTGTGCTTGGGTCTTGCCCAGCTTGTTGTATTAGGGTCTAATGCCCTTTTGTGCTCGAGTCTTTTTGCCCGGCACATATTTGGGGTCTTTTTCTTTGCCCCTTGATGAATAGGGTTGACATTTTTTTCAGTCACCCTTAAATGCATAGGGCTAGCTTGTATTTGCCACCCATATGCTTGTATTGTTGTGGCTTTGTTTAGCCAACAACTTAATTTGGTTGGCATTTTAACCACCATATGTATGTGCATGTGAAATGTATAATTACATATTGAATAATGAAACATGCATGGAGTAATGTTGAAACAAACATGCATGATTCGGGAAGCATGCATACAATGACTTACCGTATTTTTGGTGAAAACTTGGAGGAGACAGAATCTTCTGGCTCTAATACCATGATAGAATTTTTTGACAAGCACATGCGGAAGTTTAATGGACCAATTTTGTAATTTATGAATTTTCATTGATTGGAATAATTTGTTACAAACTTGGGGGAGATACATATGTTATGTGATATGCAAGGTTCCATAAGAGAACTCTTGCTTATGAATGTGGGAGGAAGTACATAATATGACTCCACCTACATACAATGCTAACACATATTTATAGGAGTGGTATGTCTAAATCTAGAATATTCTACACTATTCTTATATGATCTAATAATATCTCATGCTAGTTTATTCTAGATTCTTCATTCCTAGATTTTTCTATAATATGTTTTAATTTCAATAGATACTTGTTTACATAACTCTAGAATTCATCTTGATTATTACATTAGATTTTTCTAGATTACTATTTCTAACAATTTTCTCAACCTGAGTGATTTGTAAAGTTTATTCTTTTAAGTGATTTGTGAGTGAGTGTTGTAAATTAATTTTCGTTAGTTTTCTTTGAGTGTCGATTTTGATTTTGACATTACTTTTGTAATTTAGAAAGGGAAGGGGGACAAAATAGGCATTTCAAAAGAGGACACCATTGCTCCCCCCTTCTATTATATGATAGAGATTAAAGAAAGTAATTAGACAAATTAGTTAAAATAGCTTATATATCAATTGTGGACTAGGTTACAGTTATTAAATAAATTATTTAGTTAATTGCTTGTTTGATTGACAAACAAAAAGATGAGACGTAGGAATTAATGTAAAGTAGAAGACTTTATAATAGTTTGTTTCACATAATTGTATAAAGTGGAAATTTTCAGGAGAGTTTAATTTCCCATTTAAAATGGAAGAATTAACAAACATAGAGCTATGTTTTACCGAGCTTATCAAAAAATAAGTTTAAGTAAAAATAAGTTTAATCCAACAAAAATAATTTTATTTCAGCAAAAATAAGTCTAGTAAAACAAATATTTACTCTAAGTTTCAGCAACAATAGGTTTAGTAAAAATTAAGCTCAGTAAAAATAAGTTTAATAAAAATAAATCAAATTCAGTAAAAGTAAGTTAAATTCAGCAAAAATAAGCTAAATTCAATAACAATAAGTTATGTAAAAATAAGTTGAAGAGAACGGAGCCCTTGCCCCTAGTACCGCTAGAGCAAAGCGTGGATTATGCACTAGGGTGCACAATGCTCATCGTGCACCCAAAAAGAACATACCATTTATATAAAAGAACACAAACTTTTTTCAACAACTTTTCTACTTTAAAAAGAACACACGACTTAAAATTAAACAAAGTGTAAATTTATATTTATAAAAGTATAAAGATTATAATGAAAATAATATATAGAAAATGAACATCTACACTGAAGATAAAAGAACATATACTTCTTAAATTTAAATTTGAAAAAGGAATCTTTAGTTGCAAAATTTAAGGAAGCAAATAAAAATAATTTTTTAAAATTATAGACTCGAAAAATGATAAAACGACGTAGTTTAGAAAAGGTGCACCATGCTCTACATGCACTTGGGTGCATGTACTTCTTTGCGAAATAGAACTTTCCTACGGGGATTGTCACTCCCCACATACACAACCAAACTATTTTTTTTCTTTTTGATTAGGAAATTAAGTCACTACAAGGCTACTAGCTTGTAGGAAACACCAACACATTGACTGATAAGGCATGCATAGCATGCAAAGGAAATACCTCATCATAATGCTGGGGGTAAGGATCGAATCCTTGACCTTAAGGGCCAAGGAGGAGCGCTTTATCCACTTGAGCTAACTCCTATCCTTTACACAACTAAACTAATGATTTACAATTCCTATGAATTAAAATATTCTTGATATTAGAAGTTTCTTAAATTCTTTTTTTCCACAAATAACCAAACAATCACTTAAAACGCATCTCCAACCAATATTATACAAGTATTAAATAACAAAGAAAATAGAAAATTCAAATACAGATTACAAAATGAATAAATTGATAGGATTAAATCCAACTTTTACCCGATCTTCAAAACAATCCCAGCTTACAATTAACAGCGGAAAAAAGCAACCACAACAAGCATAGGGAGAAAGAAAGCAATAAAGAGGAGGAAAGAGAAAGCGAGTGGTGGGGTAGGTGAAGTAGTGGAGTTGAGGGAGAAGAGAGAAAATGAGTGACAATATTCACAACCATTGAAAGGGAGGAGAGAAAAAAGAATTCTGAAAAAGGGTATATTATTTTAATTAAAATTAAAATAGTTATAACTCGAGATATGTGTCTCAAAAATTAACTTGTTATCGATTATCAACTTATCAAGGACCATTTTGAGTAGATAATCCTTAAATTATACTAAATTAATTATACATTAACACTATTTTAAAAACACCGGTAAAAGTTGAGATTATTTATGTCCATTTTTCCTATAAAATTATGGTCAAAGTTCATTCTTAAAGACCGCAAAAAGCAAATACCCAACCCGTGTTCAAACCAAAACAACCACTATTTCCTCTCTCATCCATTTCTCCGATCTTCTTTCTCCCTCTCAAGTCTCAACACACTCATCCATCTTACATTCTTACTCACTCTTGTAATAAAAATCACCCCCTCCAAATCAATCTACTCCATCTTTCCCAGTTCTCAAAATCTCTCTCCTGACAAAAATGGACCTCCATCAACACCACCCCCACATAACCACACCCACCACAAACCCATCCCCCAACCCAAACCGCACAGAAGCAGAACGTCTTCTAGGCATAGCAGAAAAACTCTTACAAAACCGAGATCTAACTGGTTCAAAAGAATTCGCCCTTCTCGCTCAAGAAACCGAACCTCTCCTCGAAGGATCCGACCAGATCTTAGCCATTACAGACGTATTATTCGCATCCGAAAAGCGCGTAGTCAACAATCGCCACCATGATTGGTACAACATCCTTCAAACAAATCGTCATTCTCTCTCCTCTGACCCTGATCTCCTTAAAAAAAACTACCGCCGTCTTGCTCTCCTCCTCCACCCCGACAAAAACCGTTTCCCCCTCGCTGATTCCGCTTTCAAGCTCGTAGCCGACGCATGGGCAACTCTATCAGATCCTTCCAGGCGTGGCCTTTACGACCATGAGCTATCCGTCTACGAGAAAGTCGACCTTCGACCTGCTGGTGCTGGTGGTGGTGCTGGTGGTGCTGGTGCGGATAAAGATAAGCTCCCTGTTAGGAGAAGCCCCCGCGGTGGCGGAGGTGCAGGTGGCGGCGGTGGAGGAATTGATGTAGATTCATCTGATCCCTCGCCGCCACCCGCTACCGCACACGTTGCTTCGAGGAATAATCAACCGCGAAGCAACTTGGGCGGGAGAAAGGGAGTAGGTAATAGTAAGTTATCCAATTTTTGGACAGCTTGTCCATATTGTTATGTTTTGTATGAGTATCCAAGAGCTTATGAAGATTGTTGTCTTCGGTGTCAGAATTGCGAACGAGCTTTTCATGCTACGGTAATAAACTCACTTCCGCCTATGGTTCCTGGAAAAGAAGCGTACTATTGTTGTTGGGGTTTTTTCCCTTTGGGATTCTCTCTTGAGACTAGTACTACTACGGCCAAGGGAAAGAAGAAGGTTGGTTCAGATAATAATGATGGTGCTACTAATAATGTTAATGTTAGTAGTGTTAATAATAATGATAATGGTAATGGTAATGATAATAATAATGTGAATCATAGTAATCATAATCTGAATTCGGGTTTTCCGAATTGGATGCCGGCAGGTATGTTTACTACCCCTGTGGCAGCTGGGGCACAAGGTGGTGGTGGGAATGTGAATATGAATATGAATGTGCCTAATGTGAATGCATCTGTGGGTGGTATTGATATATCAGATGGAAGTGGCTCTGCTGGTTTGGGTAATCATGTTTCAGCAGGGTTCGGCAGAGTGCCGTTAGGGATGTCTACTCCGGGGACTAAGAAGCGTGGGCGTCCCCGGAAGAATCCCATGCCGGCCTAATTTGTGGTGGTGGTGTTGGTGGTGGTTGGGATTTGTTGTTGAATTTTGAGACCGAAATTGAAGCGGTCAAGATTTTAGGATGGTTAATAATTGAAATTTGAATGAATAGAAGAGTATTACTCCTAATATGGAAGAAGATTAGGGAGGAAATGGGTGAAATGTTGGAGGAAATAAGAAATTGTTGTTGATCACAGTGAAATTCTCACTTCTAAAAGAGGGAAAGAGATAATGAAGTGAGAAGAGAAGAGTTTTGAAGTTAATGCTGGTCTAAATTGTTTGAATGCTTTAAATCTGTAGTGTAGATTTTAATTTAGATGTACTCCATAGTTTGTACTTTGTAGCACTAACTCACATAATCAACAGTTCTTATTTATGTAGTAGTAACTAGTAATAGTATGTTTGTAGTGAAATTTGTAATTTAGAGCAGTTGTTTGTTGTTTATATACTTTTGGTGTCAGTAATGTAAGCCCTCTTCTGTTTATGAGAAGTGAAAACTCCTATTCTAGATTCTAGATTTTGTTTGTTTACAGCATTTTGTTCCTTATGAGGGAAAAATTAAAGGAAAGACAAAAATTGTAAGTTATCAGCTTGCCGATTACAGTTTGTTAAAAAAAAATACTCAAAAGTTTGAGAAACATATTGAAAGTTAAGTTGTTTGTAAAAAGAACACCAATAATAAACATGAAAAAGGAAATCTGATATGTAATAGCAGTCATTGAATTTGTCTTGTAAAAAACGCCTATTTTAAAATTAAAATTAGGTAATGATAAACCCATATTAAAAAGAGAATTAGCCCATATGATTAGTTTAATTTCTTTCGGTGACTAGTTTCATCCATTTAGTAACTAGGTCTACTTTTATATTAAAATGAAACAGTCTCTTTTAATAATTTTTGTTGAAACAATTGCGAAATCGTTTAATTAGTGCAGGTTAACAAAGATTTCAAGAACTCAAGTCCAGAAGCCCCGCGATCTGGCATAAGCGCACAAGCAAGTCGAAGAAGTAGAATTATGTTGATTCGTTTGTAGTTTTGCATGTTTTATGGCTGTAAAAAATAATACTCCAAGTTCACCAAACACATCCTAGTAGATCGAATGCACATCAATGACCATTTCCCATACCATGTCAATACTTGGTGCTACGCTGCTACCCAAATCATTCTAGATGTACATAGAATTCGGACAAATCTGGTATTCATACTCAATCCAGTACATTCCCCATCCTCACATGAGAATTATGTCAGCTATAATAGCAATTTTGTCTCAGTTCTATAATAACGCAAGTATATTACAGCAGCTTTGCTTTCGATTTTCATTTCCTAATCAGATGCAAAATCAATTACAAACCTCGTGACTCGTGAGAACCTATTGATTCGACAAAGAAGCAGCACAGATTAATAAATCAGTATCCTGTTCCTCCAAGTTAGCATGCTCTCAATAGTTACTATCCACCAGCAGCCATGGCATCCTTATAAATCTATGTTTGAGTGCAAACCATTCAAATCACACCAAAGTTCATTCATGCTAGAGGGTTTCTTTGATCTCTAGATGAGCAGACCAGTCTTTTTATGAATGTGGCAAATCTTTGGATCTCGGTTTTGTATACCCCAGGCTGATCAACTTCTCTACCAGCTTCTTCTCAGCACCAATCTACAAATTAAAGAAATCTCTATTTACATACAAAAATGATTAAGCTTTCATCATGCAACATCGTTTTATTAACATAAATGGCGTGCAACAGTTGAAAGTAAAAATTTCACTGAAACGAGGGCAAACCTCGAGCATTGGGTTATCCTTTGGGAGATTGCAAGCCAATATTATATTCAATCCAGTCCGAAGCACTGCAACCCATCACACCAATAAGGTTAGAGAAGGGAGTTGAGATTGTATGTCCAATTTTGTATCCCAACTTTATTCTAATAGTTTATGTAAGTGGGTGAAGTGATAAAACAAAGCTATTTGAGACACTAGATGAGACGCTGCGGGAGAGAGGATCCCTATTGGTGAGAGGCTCATTATTCCAGGATTACAAAAAATCAAACAGAAGATCAAATAGTTTATGTAAGTGGGTGAAGTGATCCAATTTTGTATCCCAACTTTATTCTAATTTTCATCTCATCAATCTAAAAATAACTACCTTAAATAGTTTATGTAAGTGGGTGAAGTGACAAAACAAAACTATTTGAGACACTATGTGGGAGAGAGGATCCCTATTGGTGAGAGGCTCATTATTCCAGGATTACAAAAAAAATCAAAGGCAGAAGAGCAGCATTACCTAACCGACGAGCAAAGCCAAACCCAGCATTATCAGATGTGCTCCCAAGTATAGAAGTCACGCTGACTGTATTATTCTGCACATAATTGTTAGCAGATATAAACTTCTAGATGGAAACAGAGATAACAAACAAGGTTATGGTGAAAACATGCTGATAAACAAGAATGGGAAGGCTTCTGGCTTCTCACACAGAGAGTACTGCTCTCTTTGAGCAATTTTGCAGTTACAGAGTTGGTAAATAGAGTTCTTGCTAAAATTCTACATAATTGTACACTTGTATAGGATGTAAAGCAGACAAGGGAACATAAGAAAATGCTAAATTCAACTCGATGTCAGTAACTTACAGGTCGGGTCGGGCCAGCAGCACAAAGAGGTCCCAGCTTAGCAGAGTTGCAACCGATCCACACATAAATCTAGAATAATTATCAAGAGAGAACTTGGTAAGGAATATAGTATTAGAATGAAGTACGTAGATTAAAGAAGAAGCCTCACGGCCACACTAGGGTCTGCACATGACTTATATCAGCAAGGGGTAACTAAGCACAGGGATAAACCAGCCAGACATGAGACCATCTAACTTGGTAAACATGACAAATGTTTAGACTCATAAAAAAAAGAGGACCGAGAACCATACACAAGAGCTAATCAGACACAGGGAAGTACGAATGGTTATTTGGCAATGTAGGCCGTTCAAATATTACATCATTTTGGCAACTAGCCTCCGAATCATAAAGAATGAACAAATGATATACTAAGATTGATGGTAGACATGAGAAGTTGTGTGTTTTATCAGGAAGACCGGCAACGTTATGCTTCCCCTCTCTCTACAACTATGAACACCATATAGAAAAATGCTGAGCTTCTAACGAACACAGGAATGTTATGTGCTCAAAGCATCTAAAGGCTTAGAACCTACAAAGACAACGAGGAGATGAGGCACTCCCCAACATCGCCACTTCTGCAGATCTTATCATTTGAAATTCATAATAATTGAAGGGACGGAAACCTGGAAAAAGCTAATGATCAACAGATGGATGTACAGCATAACAACTATGTAACTCAGACTCGGATAAAATGTCTACTTGAATATGGGTGTTTGTGTGTCAGACTCGTCCATGTAGTAGACTAATGTCAAGTTTTTGTTTTGAAATGAAGTATGCAAGTATCGGGTCAATGAAGGTGTCGAAGTAGCAGACCCTAATAATACCTGTTTGTGAAGGTTTATTATCTGAAAATGAACAGTGGTCTCATAAAGATCATCACTGAAGCATGTAATCTCCACACTGCCATCTTTGCTAACAGCATCCTGACAAGATGTCTCTCCAATTTCTGACTGATTCATCACCACAAATGACTAGTAATCCACCTGTAGATGTTATGATGCTCGGATTATAAGTCAGCAAAAACCCTCCACAATATTATGTTATTTGTATCCCTTAATAGAGCGCAAATGCAAGGGCATGTAACTTCGGAAACATACTAAACACCAACCATAGAATCCACAAAACTACCACAGTTACAATTTCTAGATTGTAGATAAAGAAGGGATAACGATACGTTCTGAACGCGAAGAAGTTATTAAGTCCCACAGTGTTATGTTATTTTTATCCTTTGATAGAGCGCAGATGCAAGGGCATGTAACTTGGGAAACATACTAAATACCAACCCATGAAATCCACAAAACTAACACATTTACGATTTCTAGATTGATAACCAAGGGAACGCCAAAATCTGGATTTTTTTAGCAGACCAGTGAATTATTAAAAAAATAAAAGAAAATCTTAAAATTTAAAATGGTCAAATTAGTCCTGAACAAACCATTCAATTTAGAACTTCAATACAAGATCAACGATAAAGTGAGCATCATCGACATCATACAACTACAAACCACAATCCACAATCCAATTATAAATTTTATCCAAAATTGGGAACAATGAGATTACGAACAAAGGAAGGAGGGGGTTAACATGGCTGTCTCGTAGAATTTAGGGGCACTATGCTAAATTAAATTATGAGGCCCCAAATAATAAGTAAAAAATGTCATCCTATACATATCAAAAGCAAACATACAACTAATAAAAGTTGTTTTCTTTCCCAACAAAATTCAACATATATTACATATTCAAAATCAACAACAATTTCTAAAACAACAAGGAAGCAAATCATTAAATTTATTATATAAGAAAAGTAAGAAAAGATGAGTTCTGAAATACTTGAAAAATCAATCTGATGAAATAATCAACAACAAGTGAAGAATGGCATGAAAATATGCCCATCTACAATTTGTATCATAAATTTTGTTATCATTTAGTTCCATGGAACAAACAAACATGAATTAACAAGTTATACCCCCAGAAATTCGGATCATAAAAACATGAAATAACCAAGTATCTGAGATAAAGATAAAGTAGGTTGAGTTCATGAAACAAATAATAACAACCGCATAAAAACAAACAATGGCATGAATTTGACACCAAAATTCGCAACAATAACAAAAATCGTCTGAACAAGTAATTAATCTAAGAAATAAAAGAAGAACCTGGAACGAGCTTCTGCACTTCGAGTAACGAGGAAGAGGAGAGAGAAAATACGAAAGTTCAGATTTGAATTGGCGTGTGTGAGTGAAACGAAAAATGTATGGAGTTTTTCACTGAGAAGTGAGAAAGCCATAGTATTAGATTGTTTTAGAGTTTTTTTTTTCTTTTTTCTTTGAGGGTAGACGGTGGAGTGGTTAATTAATGTATTTTTATTTAGACTACTTATTTACTTATTTATTAATATATTAAGGAATATGAAATTGTATATTAGTTGGTTAATGCAATTATATGTCAAATGAGATATAATAAAGGAAAAATTGATTTTATCAGTCCCAACTATGGGCGCCCTGATAAAAACAGTCACAACTTCAATTTATTATTGTTCAGTCCCAACTTTTGGGGTATTTTACAATAACGCTCCAAGCAGGTTTCTAACCTGCTGTAGCAGGTAAACTCTTCTTCTTCCTCTTTCCTCCCTCCTCTCTTCACTGCTCCCTCCTCCTCCTCCTCTCCCCTACCACCCAACCCCCTCCCCTGCCACCCAGCCCCCTCCCCCGAAACCACCAACACCAGCCCACCAGCTCCCTCCCCGCAGCCACCACCCCTCCCCTGCAACTGCCGCACCCCCTCCCCCTTTCCCCACCCCCACAACCCCCTCCCCTTCCCCTGCAACTGCCGCAACACCCCCTCCCCTTCTTCTGCAACCGCCGCACAACCCCCCCTCCCCTTCTCTTCCCCCGCAAACGCCGCTGCAACGGCGACGAGGCGGCGAAGCGACGAGGCGAACACTGAGAGGAGGCGCGACGACTCGACGAGGGCTGAGTGAGAGGAGATGAAGACCGACGACTGAGAAGAGACGACGAGGACTGTGCGCGAAGGGACGGGGAGGGGAGGGGGGGTTGCACGACTAGCGGGGAAGGGGAGAGGGGTTGCGCGACTAGAGTGGAAGGGGAGGGGGCGGTGCGACTAGCGGGAGGGGGAGGGGGGCTGGGGTTGTTGGGGGTGGTGGGTTAGGGGAGAGGGGGGGTTAGAGCAGGGGAGGGGAGGGGAGGGGAGGTGGCAAGGGAGGGGGAAGGGGAGGTGGGAAGGGGGGTTAGAAGCAGGGGAGGGGGAGGGGAGGTGGCAAGGGAGGGGGAAGGGGAGGTAACCTCTTAAACCGGTTACTGGTTAACCTGGACCATTATTGTAAAATACCCCCAAAAGTTGGGACTGAACAATAATAAATTGAAGTTGGGACTGTTTTTATCAGGGCGCCCATAGTTGGGACTGAACAATGATAAATGGATAATACAAGTTCATTAATTGAAGGTCTAAAGACAAAAAAAAATACTCACAACTCACATAGGGGAGAAGGAGATCTCCACAACTAAGACTAAAAGCCCCATAATAGGGTTTGAAGAAATCTTATGAAGAGATACTAAATTATACTAGGGGAAAAAAGCAGAAGGGCTGCGCAAGTAGGGTTGCGCTTTTTCAAAAAAGCGCAGCCCTACTAGCTGTGTTTTTTTTTTCGATATGTTCTATGCGCGCCTTACTTCATTCCCACTTTCCCTCTTTCACTTCTTACTACCCCAAGTTGTGCGAAAATATATTCTCCCCTTCTCTTCGAGTGTTGCACCACCACCACCACCACTACTTTGCTGCCCTAATTCGAGCACCACCACTACTTTGCTCCACCATCAACAATTCGCGCACCACCACTTTTCGCACCACCACATTTCGCGCACCACCACAATTCGCACACCACCACAATTTGCACACCACCTTGCGCAGCACCCCCCACATTGCGCACCACCACCTTGCGCACCACAATTCACTTCTTAGTTTCTTCTCTTCTCTTCTCTTCTCTTCTCTTTTCTTCTCTTCTCCACCATTTGAGTGGTTAATTAGGTATGGATTAATTTTGTTTTTAAGTTACTTTTGTTTTTGTTAATTGAATTAAATGGTTAATGTGCAATGTGGGTTTTGTCAATTGTAGGAAGAAGAGGCTAAGGAAGGCAAGTAAAGTTCCAAGTATATCTTTTCTCTTCATTGCTCGTCGTTGGTGTTAAGAGGTAACTACTTTAACATGTAGACAAAGTTGATGTATATATTTTTTTTTAATGTATATATATTATTTGTTGATATGAGATTGTATGAAAACGCAATGTGATTTAGCTATATATATGAAAATATATAACTAGTTGTTTGAATCATCATCATATATGCCTAGATACCCGTTCAAGACTTACTCATTAGGAGTAAGTCTTGAATAGTCCCCGGTTTGGGACTGTTCTTGGACGTTTGATCTCACTTAGGTGGTGAATGTGTGTCTTCTTTTCAATTCTGAGGAAAATCTTGGCTTATCGTTTCGCTACATTGTTCTCTGGGTACATATGTAGATAAGCAATTATCTACATTGTGTACTTGGAGAACTGTAGGGAAATGCTGCCGGATTTTCCTTAGAATTGAAAAGTTGGCATATATTCACTAGTGAGATTAGACGTCCAAGGATGGGTTAGGTTGGAGTGATAAGGACCTTTGACTGCATGCATACAATTGAAATGTGACTATCTTAGCTTGTTGTATACGTGTGTGATTTGAATATGTGAGTGTGTGTACTTTAATAATGATTGATGCATTATAATGAATGTTGTGTTTAATTATTAGAGGTGGTCTTCTTGAATGAGATGGATCGTACTTGGATGTATGGTAGTCGTGAATCGATTGAGTTTGTGAATGGGTCTCGGAATTCTGTAGAAGTGCATTAGAATATCAAACATCCTCTGGAGCAGTCGACTTTTATTGTCCTTGTTTGGATTGTAGAAATGTGAGCAAGGTTAGTAGTATACATGTGGTTAGGGAGCATGTCTTTCGCCGTGGGTTTAGGCCTCAATACCACGTATGGATTTGGCATGGTGAGCAGGGGAGGTATAGGGAAGCTCTGGAGTAAAGAATGATGTATGTGAAGAAAAAAAGAAGGATGATGATGAGTTAGGGGATGAGAATTTGGATGATGAATTTGGAGATGATGATAGGGATCGGGTAGACGAGATGATACACGAGGTTGAAGATCAGTCGTGTAGACGACCTCGTATTTTTGAGTCTATGTCTAAGGCTGCTGAAAAGCCGTTGTATCCAGGTTGTACAAAGTACACCAAACTTTCCGCGGTGGTAACACTGTTCAACATTAAGTCGAACGCTGGTTGGACGGACTCTAGTTTCACATCGTTGTTGGAAGTTTTAGCTGAGATGCTCCCTGAAGGAAATGAACTGCCAAAGTCGTACTATTATGCGAAGAAGTTGATGTGTCCTTTGGGTTTAGAGTACGAGCGGATACATGCTTGTCCTAACGATTGTGTGCTTTATCGTAATGAGTATGAGCATTTACATGAGTGTCCACGTTGTGGATTGTCGAGGTACAAGCGTGAAGGAGCTGGAGGTAGTGAAGGACCACCAGCCAAGGTGTTGTGGTATCTACCCATAATACCTAGATTTAAGCGCATGTTCTCAATTAAAGGAGATGCGAAGAATTTGAGGTGGCATGCAGATCGTAGGAAGAAAGACGGTCTGCTCAAGCATCCGGCTGATTCGCCTGAGTGGAAAACTATCGACAGGGTGCATAAGTCATTTGGTAATGAGGATAGGAATCTGAGGCTTGGATTATGTACGGATGGCATGAACCCTTTTGGCAATCTCAGCTCGCAGCATAGCACATGGCCAGTAGTTTTAGTGGTTTACAACTTGCCTCCTTGGTTGTGCATGAAACGCAAGTACATGATGTTGTCGCTTCTTATATCGGGGCCCAAACAACCTGGAAATGACATAGATGTATACCTTCAGCCGCTTGTTGAAGATTTACAGAAGATGTGGAACGAAGGAGTGTTAGTATTTGATGCGTATGCTAATGAGATGTTCACTCTGCGTGCCATGCTTTTTTGTACTATGAACGATTATCCAGCTTATGGGAACTTATCTGGGTATAAGACTAAAGGAAAACAACCTTGCCCGATTTGTTTAGATGACATGAAATCTACACACCTTAAGGGCTGCAAACATGTGTATATGCGCACACGAAGGCTCCTAAGCCGCGACCATCCCTATCGGTTTAAGAAGAAGGCATTCGATGGGACGGTTGAAGAAGAAGTTGCTCATAGACCATTAACTGGTACTGAAGTTTATAATCAGGTGAAGGGCATTGAAACAGTCTTTGGTAAACCTGCTAGTGAGGTTGATAGACCTACAGGATTATGGAAAAAACAGTCCATTTTTTGGAAACTCCCATATTGGAAAGATCTAAAGGTCAGACATTGTTTGGATGTCATGCACATAGAGAAGAATGTTTGTGAAGCTATTATCGCGACACTTATGAATATTCCGGGCAAGACAAAAGATGTTAAGGCGTCACGACTTTACTTGGAAAAAGAGGGGATTCGACCAGAGTTGTGGGCTCAGAAAAGGGACGGAAGGAAGAAGAAAAGAGGGGAGGAAAGGTTTGATGATGAAACTCAGAAAAGTAAAAAGGTGGAGGATTCGGAGAAGAATTATTTGCCACCAGCTTGCTACACGATGTCGCGTGCAGAGAAACGGATTTTTTGCGAGTCATTGTATGGCATTAAGGTCCCTACTGGCTACTCATCGAATATGAAGCGCTTTGTTACTTAAATGGTGAGTTGAAGTTATCGAGTATGAAATCGCACGATTGTCATGTCATGATGCAAGTATTCTTACCGATTGCAATTCGTGGGATACTTCCAAAGCATGTGAGGCACACCATTACAGAACTGTGTTATTTTTTCATTAATCTGCAGCAAAGTCCTAGACCCGTCGACCCTCGATTCCTTGCAGATAGAGTAGTTGAAACTCTATGCAAATTTGAGATGTTTCCCCCCCGCATTCTTTGACATTATGGTCCATCTCATTGTCCATCTAGTTCGAGAAATTAAGCTGTGTGGTCCAGTGTTTTTGAGGTGGTGCTATCCTTTTGAGAGATATATGGGAACTTTGAAGGATAAAGTTCGTAATCCTGCACAACCAGAAGGTAGTATAATTCAAGGGATTGTGGGTGAAGAGATCAGTAATTTTGTGGCTGAGTATTTTGCTAGTGTTGATCCTGTTGGACTTCCGACATCCCGACACGAGGGCAGACTTGAGGGCAAGGGTACAATTGGTTCAAAATTGATCACACCTTCCGTAGAAAAGCGTAAACAAGCTCACTTATTTGTATTGCATCACGTACCAGATGTCCATCCTTATTTAAGTGAACATATGGAGGAATTACGTGTTAGCAATCCTGGAAAAGGAGTGAGGGCATTGACGCAAATGCATAACAAGACTTTCATTGATTGGTTCATAAACGAGTACTCAATGATTTGGATGAAAGTGTTCCTGAAACAGTCAAGTGGTTAGCATTTGGTCCTCGTGAAGCTGTACGCTCTTATGAGGGTTATGATATTAATGGGTATACGTTTTGGACTGAACGTCAAGATCTCAAGTCAAGATCGCAACAAAATAGTGGTGTTTCACTTGTGGCGTCGTCTACACAATATGCAAGCTCGAAAGATAAGTCGCCTGTACATGCTGAAAGCAACTATTATGGGCGAATACAAGAAATCTGGGAGCTGGACTACTGTACTTTTAATATTTGCCTCTTGTGTTGCACGTGGGTTGACAATAATCGACGTTGTGTAAGAAACGATGATCCTTGCGGTTTCACCCTTGTTGACCTTAGTCGTCTACGTGAAACTGAGGAGCCATTTGTAATTGCATCACAAGTCAAGCAAGTATTTTTTGTAACTGATCCTGCTGATCATAAGTGGTCAATTGTTGTACCTGGTAAAAGGAGTATCCTCGGTATTGGTGATGTTGATAATGAGGAAGAATATGATGCATTTGAGGACCTCCCCCCTTTACTATCCTGAAATTCTGTGGGAAGATGATAAATATGTCGGAGAATTATATGCGTGTAGATCACACGGAAAGGATACATGTACTTGAGGATCCTAAGAAAAGGCGGAAGCTCAATAAATCATATGACATAAACTCAGGTCTGTGTAATTTCTCCAATTTGTAACTATTTTGGCCTTTTCGCTCCCAAAATGTACTTATGAAGTGATTTAACCCCAAATTTTCTTTAAACATGATTATATGATGTATAATGTAACTAGTATGTAGTTTTAGGCTTTAATTTGTTGTTGGTTGCATTTCGGGAACGAAAAGGCCATTTCCGGCCTATTTTGGCCTTTTCGCTCCCAAAATGTACTTATGAAGTGATTTAACCCCAAGTTTTCTTTGAACATGATTATATGATGTAATGTAACTAGTATGTAGATTTTTAGGCTTTAATTTGTTGTTGGTTGCATTTCGGGAACGAAAAGGCCAATTACGGCCTATTTTGGCCTATTTGGCCTTTTCCCTCCCCGTGCACACCCCTCCCCCCTCCCCCTTGCTGCCAACCCCCCTCCTCCTTGCTCCCCACCTGCTGCCCCCCTTCCCCCCTGCTGCCCCCTTCCCCCCCTGCTGCCCCTGCACCCCCCTGCAGCCCCTTCCCCCTGCTGCCCCTGCAGCCCCTTCCCCCCCTGCACCCCCTTCCCCCCCTGCAGCCCCTTCCCCTCTCCCCCCCCCTGCTGCCCCTGCACCCCCTCCCCCCTGCTCCCCCTTCCCCCTGCACCCCCCCTTTTCCCCTGCTGCCCCCCTGCAGCCCCTTCCCCCCTGCACCCCCCTGCAGACCCTTCCCCCCCTTCCCCCCATGCAGCCCCTTCCCCCCCTGCTGCCCCTTCCCCCCTGCTGCCCCTGCACCCCTCTGCTGCCCCTGCAGCCCCCCTTCTTCACTAGCGCAGCCCTTCTTCTTAGAAGGGTTGCCCTTCTAAGCTTAGAAGGGCTGCGTTAGTGAAGAAGGCACAACCCTTCTAGCTTAGAAGGGCTGCGCTTTTTACAAAAAAGCGCAGCCCTTCCAGCTAGGAAGGGCTGCACTTTTTTGTAAAAAGCGCAGCCCTTCCTTGTGAAGGGCTGCGCTTAGGGCTGCGCTTTATTAGCGCAGCCCTACTTGAATAGTGAAGGGCTGCTATGGAAAGGGTTGTTGTCAAAAAGCGCAGCCCTACATGTCATTTTCAGCGCAGCCCTTCTGCTTTTTTCCACTAGTAATTCATAAACAAGAAAAATAACTAAAAACTGAAAATAAAAGGGAAAATGGGGCTTATCCTGGATGAAATCATCCATGGCAGTCTTTAACTGATGAACAAAAGTGTAGGGGGGCTAGGGTTTTAGAGAGGAAAGAGAGAACGGAGAGGGGTGTAACAGTAACACCCCCAAAATCCATACACGTCTAAACTATGTCGCATGGACTTTCGGAGTGTTACCGTCGCGGTGAAACGCAAGGCTTATTGAAATGAAGGCATTAATTCAAAACATTAATTTACTCGTTATTATGAAAACTAAACTGCAGTGGAAATAATATGCTAACTACAACTTGGAAATCACAATGGACTCCTTTAATTTAAAATCATTAACTAAGTAATTCATAAATAAACTCTATAAGGTTCAATCAAAACACTTTAAAAGTAGAAACAAAGAGTATCCCTTGTATTCCCGAACTCACGCAACATCAACAACATACCTAATATGCTCCCCATTAAATATCAATGGTTCATCACTGGTCAACAAACAAACACAAATAACAAACAATCAGCAATGCTGAGTACGTACTTAAACATCGAAATAATATACCAAGCATAATTAATATAATAAGAAACATTCCTAGACATCATACTACGAGAGTATCACATTTAATTACTTTTTTATAATTTAGTTGGCAACAAACGGGAGCCGTCATCTTTCTAGAATCATACGGGTTACTTAATCCTTAATAGACAACTCGGTCTATTAGATGGAATACAAATGCAATTTCATTACGCTTCACACCCATCAACTAGGTCATGTATCGATTGCTCGACATTTAGAGGGGTCTTAGATGCAGCGCCTGAACGAACCATTCTGCGCTAAAAATGACACAACGACTGTCTCAATGACATACACATAATCGTTTATTCATTAACCATTACACATTTGCACGTTCATACAACACGTTTTAATTGCGAACAAATATTAAGTGGAAATATTGTATTATTATTAAAAAAGGAAAAAATTTTGTTTCAAAGAAAACATAATATAAATAAATAAAGGAATAAAACAATGCTAACTTACTAATTGGCATGCAAGCCTTATTAAAACTGAAATAAATAACTAAAATAGTATTATAATCCTAATTATATTTTGAGAGGAAACTAGGGGCTATAATGGTGAGCTTCGTCATCTGATTCAGGATTTTCTGTTCCTTCTTCCATGCCAGCTTCGTTCTCAACAGGTTCATCATCCTCTATAGGTTCATCTTCTTCTTCTTCTTCTTCTTCTTCTTCTTCTTCTTCTTCTTCTTCTTCTCCTCCTCCTCCTCCTCCTCCTCCTCCTCCTCCTCCTCCTCCTCCTCCTCCTCCTCCTCCTCCTCCTTCTATAGGCTCTTCCTCAATCGGATCCCCTTCAGAAGGCTCATTTTCATTAGGATCTCCTTTTTCCTTATTTCCAACGTCCTATATAGGTGTAACATGATTTTGCTCAATTACTGCGATAAATTTCCTATTATTCCCTTCGTCATCGGAAATGTAGGTAACAATTCTAAAGTTTGACACTATCTGATAGTCCTCGGGTGTGAATTCATCCTCAAACGTTTGGTACCTTGCTCTTTTTACAGCTCTAGGTGGCGTTTGTTGCTCAGGCTTAATGCTATTTGATAGTCCTCGGGTGTGAATTCATCCTCAAACGTTTGGTACCTTACTCTTTTTACAGCTTCAGGTGGCGTTTGTTGCTCAGGCTTAATGCTATTTGATAGTCCTCGGGTGTGAATTCATCCTCAAATGTTTGGTACCTTACTCTTTTTACAGCTCTAGGTGGCGTTTGTGGCCCAGGCTTAACGCCAAGGTTCTTAGAATTCTCATCTACAACCTTAGTTCCCGAGCTTTCCCCTACATGATAGTTCCTCGAACTGAAGGTGATGAGGTAGATGGTTCACAACCTATTTTCTCACGGATTCTCCACTCATTTTCACAGTATTGAGGTCGGTCATGAAATTCCCCATAGTAGGAAAGTATTGGTTCCCGTAAGTATGTTTATCCCTGTAAAAATTTCCCCCTCCTGACCACAAATTCCCATATCTACGATGTACAAAAAGGTAGGGTTCTATCTTAGGGACATATTGAAGTATGAAATTTATTTTCTCAAGTTCAATCCTTAGTCTCGTATCTCCCTGCATAATCCTATACTCCATAGAAGCTTTCATCTTATAGGACCAGATGTCCTATTCTTTCGCTATTCGGTGTTTCATAGGTTATTCCTTATGACCTATGTCGTAAACCATCTGCGAAATTAAAGACAAAAGATAGTCTAAATTTTTGTGAATTAAAGGTTTAATATATATATATATATATATATATATATATATATATATATATATATATATATATATACACACACACACATATACATACATACATACATTTAAGAGATAAAACGATTATTTTAAATTTAAAACTCCTTAAGCACGTTCAAAATATTTTCAACAATTAAATGATGTTGTCCTAAAATATTTAAAATAAGGTTTTAATTCAACACCTTTTTGAAACATCTTTTATACCAATTCGGAGTTAACTTAGTGCTCCTAACCACTGTATATGTACTTATCCTTATCCTCCTAATATATTCATACTTCGAATATTTCAAAGAACCTTTCACAAATTCAGTCAAGTAAATAGCACAAAATTGCATTCCACAGTATTTGCAGACTTGCTATAAACATATCAGACATGCAAAGCAAGAAAAGATATTACAAAATATAATCATTCCTATGGTTTAATGCACGTAAGAGTAAGATATATGCTCCTATCCCATACTACCCACTTTAAAAATCTTTTAAAACATATTTGAAAATAGGAACTTTTGGCTCTGATACCAGTTATGTAATTCCTCCCTAAAATCCATAAATGTCTAAACTACGTCGCATCAACTTTGGAGTGTTACCGCCGCGGTGAAACGCAAGGCTTATTGAAATGAAGGCATTAACTTAAAACATTAATTTACTCCTTATCATGAAAACTAAACTGCAGCGGAAATAATATGCTAACTGCAACTCGGGAATCACTATTGACCTTTTTATTTAAAACCATTAACTAAGGAATTCATAAATAAACTCTAGAAAGTTCAATAAAAACACTTTAAAAGTTTAGAAACAAAAAGATCCCTTGTATGCTCGAACTCATGCAGCATCAACGGCATACCTAATCTGCTCCACATTAAATATTAATGGTTCGTCACAGGTCAACAAACAAACACAAATAACAAACAATCAGCTATGCTGAGTACGTACTTAAACAACGAAATAATATACCAAGCATAATCAATATAATAAGAATCATTCCTATACATGATACTACAAGAGTATTACATTTAATTACTTTCATAATTTAGTTGGCAACGAACGGGCACCATCATCTTTCTAGAATCATAAGGGCTACTTAATCCTTAATAGACAACTTGGTCTATTAGATGGAATACAAATGCGGTTTCGTTTCGCTTCACACCCATCACCTTAGTATACATACCCGCAAGATCATACGAAACCTTCCGCCTACTTGAGTTATCAAAATTTTTAAGGACAATACTGTCGTCACAGTTGGCATGTGTAGGAGTGTAGAACAAATCCCACACTCCGCCCTATTTTTCATTACTTGTAGGGATTCCAACTACAAGTTTATCGCTAAAAAACCTTCTTAATTAGTGTTATTCATTCACATAACGTTAGACATATAATCATTTAACGTTCTTTCTTAGATACATTGCTTAATTCTTTCGTTTAGGCAACCTCTTGTAACATCATTGATACAACAATAAATCATAGGATTCCAATCCAATTCATTTCATGCTTGCGACACGATAAAATTACGCATTCCAATAATAATGCAATTCAATTCACAAGACATACAACTAGGAAACACATACAGATTTCCAATCGATTTCATGTTACCAAACAAGCTCATCAATCATAATCATACAATTGATCCCTACCATGTTTCTAGGTTCCCATGAAATAATACATAACCCAAACATGCTACTAACATATCCAATTGAACTAGTACGCGTACGTACCTTGTAACGAAGAATCTTTGTTGACTACTTAAACGTTCCGCTTATGAAATTAGGACTCCCAATCGAAATAACAAAAGTATTTCAGTGCTAAGTCCTTGATATTATTAAAATAAAACCAGCTTGGCACATTATGTAAATTATGGTGTTTTGAAATCTAAAAATAACCAATCTCGTTGTTTAAACTTTTCCATCATAAATTTTATTGAGCTAACATCTTTACGAACTAATAACAATATGCAAATATGATTTTAGTTAGCTTATATTATACTTATTCATAACAAAAAAAAACTTAAACAAATATGCATAGGTATAATTAAATCAGAATTGAGAATTAAAATCATCATAGAACTAGTAGTATAATCAAGAATCTGGTTTCCTTTAACTTTTACTATACTTTAATTACAACCTAACTTAAACCATTATATACACAAGTAATACAAAAATCAGATTTGAAAATAGAATTATCACAAAAACTACAACATAATTATAAAATTGATTTCCTTTACTTTATTCTATACTTTATTTATAATTATAAAACTTAATCAAAATACATAGGAATACCAAAATCATATAAATTGCTTCAAATAAAAGAAGAAAAGAGGGCGAGTGACTACCACACGTAGCTGGCGAGCAGGCACACTCAACGACGAACTGTGAACCACTGCTAATGCGACTCCCACTCGAGCCACTCACATCGAGCTTTGCGTGACACACTCACAGAGCACCATACTCGCTCACCGACACTTTCGAGCCACACACACACCACGCTCGCACGACCTCGAGCCTCACACCACGCACAAGCCTCGTGAAGGCTCGCACACCCTCGACGCTAGTACTTGAACAAGCTTCGCACAGACAGCACGACCCTCGACTTTGAGCGCTTGCACACCGCACACACAACGCGACCCTCGACTTCGAACGCTCGCATACCTCGACCACAACGACCCTCGACTTCGAACGCTCGCATACTTCGACCGCAACGACCCTCGACTTCGAACGCTCGTAAACCTCGACCGCAGCGACCCTCGACTTCGAACGCTCGTAGACCTCGATTGCAGCGACCCTCGACTTCGAATGCTCGCAGTCTCGCACAACCCACTCGAAGGCTGACAAAATTCAGGGGAGGGGAGAAGAAGAATGACGAGGGAGAATAAGAGAGGAGAGAGAAAATCTTTGAAGGGGGAGGAGAGAAACGGTTGATGGGGGAAACTTAGGGGTTTTTTCCTTCTCTCCTATTTATAGTATGAGAAACCTTGGTTTATTAGGATTTATCTCCAAATCCAACTCCGATTTATTATTTAACAAAAACCGAACTAAAATATAATTAGGTATAAAAAGTAGGTCGTATATTTAAATTATAACTGTAAGCTTACCCAAACTAATATTTTTCTGTAAATAATATTCAAAATACTTTCAATTATATTCTTTATATTTTCTTATTTATAAAAACTATCTCCAAAAAATATGGAGTATTACAGAGGGAGAGGGGGCGACTTTCTTGTTTCTTTTTGAGAGATCGTGTTGTGTTGTCTAACATAGTTAATACGTTTTGTTCAACTTATTTCATCTTATCTAAACTTATTTTAGCTTATCTTAATTTTTTTTATCTTATTTTATATGAACCTATTACTTTTTTTAATAAGTTGAACTAGACAGAGCCTAAGGGCCTGTTCGCTCCAGCTTATTTTAAGTTCAATTCAGTTCAACTTTGGACAATACTTTTACTCTCACATATCACTATTCATTTCAGTTCAGTTCTGTTCAATTTAGTTCAGTTCAATTTAGTTCAGTTCAGTTCAGTTGTTTTATGCCGAAAAGAACGTGCCCTAAGATGAAAAAGGTTTTCCACCATTGGGAAAACTATTTCACCCTTTCTGAAATCAAACAAAGAAACCTAGGAAAATCACTTTTATGGAAAAATATTTTATGCCCAACCAATGTTAAATGAAAAACATCTTTCCATAAAAGTGGTTTATTTCTCAATTATTTTTTTCTTTTTCTCCAAGTCTCATCCATTATCTACCTTAAATTTTCGTTCTTTCTACCTATAAAGCAAATTCTTGGCAAAAACTAACTATGAAAAAATATGTTGTATCATTCAGTCGAAATGTTGATCAGAAAAAGAAATATTTGCTCGCGGAGTCTGGAGAAGTTAAATTTTAAGGCTGTGGATGATCATGATACTTATTTGGGCCTCCCCACGTACATAGGGAGGTAAAAATGGAGGTTTTTCAAGCTATTTAGGAACGTGTCTGGTAAAAGCTAAAATGATGGAAATAATTTTTTTTATCTTAAGCAGGGAGGGAGATTTTGTTAAAAGTTGTGGCACAAGCAATACAGATGTATACAATAATGCAAGTTTTTAAACTTCCGCAAAGTATTATTTTGGAGTTGGAAAAAATGTGTCGTGCCTTTTTCGGGGGGCAAAGAAAGATGAAAGGCGAATTTTGTGGTTGTCATGGGAAAACTTATGCAGATCAAAAAGTGAAGGGGGAATGGGTTTGAAAGATCGCAAAGCCTTCAATCAAGCCTTGTTAGCTAAGCAAAGGTGGAGAGTTTTGAGTGATGAAAAATCTTTGTTGTCGAGGGTTTTAAAAAACAAGTACTTCCCAAACTCCACCTTCCTTGAGACAAAAGCATCTCCAAATGCCAACTTCACATGGAAATCTATTTTGTAAGCGCGGAATTTATTGAAGAAGGGAGTTATAAGAGTGATAGGGGATGTGAGGTCAGCAAGGGTGTGGCATGATTCATGGGTACCTAGGAAGAGAAATGAAGGGTTGCTCGTGCAAAGTAGCCACGCTACTGAAGATGTTTGTATGGTAAGTGAGTTGATGAATGGGAGATTGTGGAACCCGCAGGTTATAAGTGCGACATGTATAACTTGGGAGGCCGAAAAAATTCAGAGCCTTGTGCTCTCACATTTTGAGTGCCTTGAAGCTTGGGCGTGGAGGTGGTCAAAACATGTGGAGTTCTCTGTGAAGAGTGCCTATTATGAGGCTAGTTACGCTGAAAATAGAAGAGGCGACAAATTCATCAAGGGAGGAGAAATGTGGGGTGTGGAAGAAGCTATGGCATGCAAGTGTGCCGCCAAAAGTTCGAAACTTTGCGTGGTGAGCCATGAATAATGCGCTCCTTACCAAGGACAATTTGAAGAAGAGGCGCATTGAAGTTAAATGATGCTACTCTTGTGCAAAGATGGTAAAAAAATGTGTATTTATCCACTATGCATTTGGATATTCATCAGGTGGGTACATCAAACTTTCGAGCTTGGGTGTAGGATAAATTACAAGGTTGTAGTGTGCCGGAACGGTGGGAAAATTTTTGGATGTTATATATGTTGGACATTATGGATGGGGAGAACTGATTGGGTGTTTGATGGAGTTGAGAGGTATATTATGGGTAAAATGAGAAAGGCACAAAGCATCATTGAGGAGTATAAAAAGCCAGTTGAGTTAGGAAGGAGCAACAAAGGTACATCAGCCCAATCACCAACCAAATGGGTGGCACCTAGTGGGACGACTTTGAAGCTGAATTTTGATGCAGCTTTTAGCGAAGGAGGCAAGGTGGGTTTGGGAGCTGTTTTGAGGGATAGCACATGGGAGGTACTGATGGCGATGTGCGATTTTATGAAGGGGAGCCATTATGTTCATGTGGGCGAGGCCTTGGCAGCAAGCCAAGGAATTAAGATAGCCAAGGAAGCTCGCTTCCATTGTTTCATGCTTGAAACGGACAACTCAATGGTCTATGATGCCGTGAATAGAAGGAAGAAAGAGGTTTCTGGCTTTGGGCTCATTCTAAGCGATATTTTATACTTTTCTATCTGTTTGTAGTAATGTTTCAATTAGCTTGGTTAGAAGATTTGGAAATATGGTAACTAACACTAGCAAAAAAAAGTTTGAGTTGTGATGAGTTGCTTGTCTGACTAGAGGAAGTCCCCACTGATGTAGTGGACTGTGTTGCTGCTGATTTCCCAAGCTAATAAAATCTTTCTTTTTCCATAAAAAAAAAATCATCTAAAACTAATAGATGATTGTATTTATCCCTTGAAAAAGATTTTGGAAAATATTAATGTCCAATTAAAAGGAGCAATATTTTGATTTTAATAGTTTGTACTTATTGCAGAAGAAAGAGAAAGAATTTATGATAATGACTCAAACTAAAGGAATATAGTTTAAAAAAATTCACTAACACTCCAACAATTAGAAGTTTAATTAGATAGCCTCAAACCAAAGACTTACACCTCATTATTAATATAATATTGTTCGTTTTGGACCAAGTCTACACGGATTTGTTTTCGATCTACTTTTTAAAAAAAAAAAACGTACTCACACGAATGGAGTAGGCGAACTCTTACGAATGTACTAGGCAACTTTTACTTATCTTTCTCGATGTAAGAAGACCCTGTTCTTTTGGACTCATTTTCAGTTCAATTCAGTTTAGTTCAATTCTCTTTATTTCCTGTTTGGATATTATCATTTCATTTGAAATGTTGGATTTGGGCAATTAACATGTTTGGATGGACAAGGAATTTCAGTTTTGAAATTAGCCCAAATCCCACACAATCAAAAAATAGCCCATACAAGAAAGGATTTGAAATGACATTTGAAACCATGTCATTTGAAATCACAACATACTACACTACTGTGCTACACTACTGCTCTCTTTCTTCTCTCCTCAAATCGTTTTTTTCCTTTTTTTGTTTCGTTTTGGTAAACTTCTTAATTTTTGTAAATGACTAACCCATACTTTCTCTCTCTTCAGCCATAAACTAATAAACATATGGGTTCCTTGTCGCCTCTATCTCCTCTACCTCACCACCATGGCACCAAATTCCATTGTGTATAGGTTGATGAATGATAAACAAAGCAACCATGGTTTTTTACTTCATCTTCCTCATTTTCATTTTTTTCCTTTATTTTTTTATAATGATAAACATAGCCTTTTATAGTTTTTCATTTTAATTTGGATTTTTCAACTACAATAATATAAACTTTTGCCTATTCTCTCACAATAATACAACCTTTTGATTATTTTTTAATAATACAAACTTTACATGTTTGTACGACGCAAATGGGGGGACGCAAATCGTCCTTTTTCTACCAGTGACATCAAAATTCATCCAGTAGGTCAAGTTGACTTGTAACATGTAAAACAAGTGAAAAAAAATATTACAAAATGATCTTTCTTCTTTCTCCTTCCTCCCTCAACCGTACCCTCACCCACCTGAACCACATCAACTTGATATCTCCTACAACAAGTTAATAACCGGTATTGTCCTACTGGGGGAATTTTGATCAAAAGTTTGTATTATTAAAAAATAATCAAATGTTTGTATTATTAAAAAATAATCAAAAATTTGTATTATTACGAAAGAGCAGACAAAAGTTTGTATTATTATTTTAAAAAAAATTCTTTTAATTTTTGTAGCTAATTTTTCAAAATTCTGGTGAAAAACTCGCTTGTAGTGTTGAAATGTGGAATTAGAATTCTAAAATTTATCCAAACATGCATTGGATTTGAAATAATAGATTGAGAATTTTTGAATTTCCCAAACAATTGATTTGGAATTCAATATTGGAATTTATAATTCCTAAATTCAAAGCCAGGAATTCAAATGAAATTAACACTCCCAAACACTACCTTAGTTAATTTCAATTCTATTTAATCTCTCTTTACAATGAGTTTCTCTCAATTCATTTCGGTTTCTTTCAGTACAGAAAAACGGGCCCTTAGTATGTACCGCCGACAAGTACTATATCAAAGAAAGTTGAGGATTGTTGGAAAAGTACCCCCACGTCGGTGGTGATCTGTCGTGATCTGTCGTGATCATTCATTCATACTCAGATAGTCACATATCATCGTTCTCCAAGCTAAGAAGTATACTAATTTGTGAATTACTCCACTATTATTTCACGAAATAAATCCAGAATATTTGCCAATGCTTCTTTTTCTTTTTTAAGTAGCATGTCATGTATGATTATTCATGTAAAACTTTGATACTAATAAACACCCTGCAGGTTTAGCTCATCCATACGAGTAATAAAGACAGTACAAAGTAGGGGAGGGGGGATTCGAACCTATGACTTATTGTTCACAACACCTCAATTTTAACCACTAGGCCAAGACATCTTTTTGAAAATTAGCATACCATTTTGACATTCCAAATGATATAGTTGATATTCGAGGGTTCGACATCCGTCCACGCAAATTTTTGGCTCAATACATTCCCCGTTTCATAAAATTGGTTATACTTTCTATTTTGACATTATTTATTTGCACCATTTTGAGAGTTAAGCATACGATTTAGACCTTTTTCCACCTTTTGGAACTCAAACTTTATTTTTTTTAGTTTAACCACCCTTCAACCCAAGGTACGTAATTGACTTTCTAATATTATAAAATAATCGTTCTCCTATTTTGAAATAAGTGCAAACTTCTCTTTTTTATGTGAGATTTTTGAGAGAAGTGTCTAATTTATTTCCGAACGTAGGAAGTAAAACCATCCTATGAAATTTTCATATATTTAGTAATTCTAATAAAAGCATCACAAAAGACAATAAAAAAAGCACTAGAAATAAAAAGAAAATAAATAAATTATTGATGTTAAATGCATAAACCTATTAGTAATATAATTTGTTTCTGTCTAGAAATTAAGGGTTCTGATTCCTTTGCTTAGGGAGTACCGGGTCAGATTCGAATGTCCTGAGTCCAAAGTCCGTACGCCGGAATCCTGCAAAAGTAACGGTTAGACTACCCCGGGGGTTGTTCCGGGATCGCCTCTCCGACGCTCAAGTCAGTGATCAAGCTTAGAGAGATAAAGTCTAGAGAGAGATGCTCTGGTTTGTTAGGTAAGAATTCAATACCTTCTCATTGATGAGGGGGTTGAGTATTTATAGTGCTTGGGATATCCCAACTGTAGGCCAGCTGGGGGGCACTGACAGCTGGAATGCACCATCGCAGGTGGGGCCCACTGGAGGCTCTAAGGCATTTAATGGGCTGGATTATCCTTGGTAAGCTTGTACCAGGAAATAAGCCCAAACAATTAGCCCCACGCCAGGAATGGGAAATATCGAGGCCTTGCTGAAATATTTCCCGTTTCGTGGCGGAACCTAGACAGTTTGGAACCCGGGTTGCCCTGCTTCTTAGGCAGGAAAGGGGGGCACATGCCGACCCAGTCTCTTCAAGGAGGAGGAGAGGCTAGAGTGCCGACCCGGTCTCCTAAAGGAGAGGGGTGGCTGGAGTGCCGACCCGGTCTCCTAGAGGAGAGGGGTGGCTTGAGTGCCGACCCGGTCTCCCTTAGGAGAGGGGTGGCTGGAGTGCGCGACCGGTCTCCTAAAGGAGAGGGGTGGCTTGAGTGCCGACCCGGTCTCCCTTAGGAGAGGGGTGGCTTGAGCGCCGACCCGGTCTCCTAAAGGAGAGGGGTGGCTTGAGTGCCGACCCGGTCTCCTCAAGGAGAGGTGTGATAAGTGTACGGCTCGGCCTAGGGACCAATGAGTCCAATGGTTGTCCGAGCCGGTATCCTCGTTCGCTTAGTCAGTCAAGGAGGTCCTCCTTAGGCCGAGCCGGTTGGACGCGGCTCGGATGAGGGGCCAATGAGCCCCATGCTTGTCCGAGCCGGTGCCTGCTCTCGCTAAGTCAATCTGGGACTTAGGAGACTTACTCAACCAAGGAGGAGCGCCTCCAAGGGCCGAGCTAGGTTGACGCGGCTCGGATGAGGGGCCAATGAGCCCCAAGCTTGTCCGAGCCGGTACCTGCTCTCGCTAAGTCAATCTGGGACTTAGGAGACTTACTCAACCAAGGAGGAGTGCCTCCAAGGGCCGAGCTAGGTGGACGCGGCTCGGATGAGGGGCAATGAGCCCAAGCTTGTCCGGTGCCTGCTCTCGCTAAGTCAATCTGGGACTTAGGAGACTTACTCAACCAAGGAGGAGTGCCTCCAAGGGCCGAGCTAGGTGGACGCGGCTCGGATGAGGGGCCAATGAGCCCCAAGCTTGTCCGAGCCGGTGCCTGCTCTCGCTAAGTCAATCTGGGACTTAGGAGACTTACTCAACCAAGGAGGAGTGCCTCCAAGGGCCGAGCTAGGTGGACGCGGCTCGGATGAGGGGCCAATGAGCCCAATGCTTGTCCGAGCCGGTGCCTGCTCTCGCTAAGTCAATCTGGGACTTAGGAGACTTACTCAACCAAGGAGGAGTGCCTCCAAGGGCCGAGCTAGGTGGACGCGGCTCGGATGAGGGCCAATGAGCCCCAAGCTTGTCCGAGCCGGTGCCTGCTCTCGCTAAGTCAATCTGGGACTTAGGAGACTTACTCAACCAAGGAGGAGTGCCTCCAAGGGCCGAGCTAGGTGGACGCGGCTCGGATGAGGGGCCAATGAGCCCCAAGCTTGTCCGAGCCGGTGCCTGCTCTCGCTAAGTCAATCTGGGACTTAGGAGACTTACTCAACCAAGGAGGAGTGCCTCCAAGGGCCGAGCTAGGTGGACGCGGCTCGGATGAGGGGCCAATGAGCCCCAAGCTTGTCCGAGCCGGTGCCTGCTCTCGCTAAGTCAATCTGGGACTTAGGAGACTTACTCAACCAAGGAGGAGTGCCTCCAAGGGCCGAGCTAGGTGGACGCGGCTCGGATGAGGGGCCAATGAGCCCCAAGCTTGTCCGAGCCGGTGCCTGCTCTCGCTAAGTCAATCTGGGACTTAGGAGACTTACTCAACCAAGGAGGAGTGCCTCCAAGGGCCGAGCTAGGTGGACGCGGCTCGGATGAGGGGCCAATGAGCCCCAAGCTTGTCCGAGCCGGTGCCTGCTCTCGCTAAGTCAATCTGGGACTTAGGAGATTTACTCAACCAAGGAGGAGTGCCTCCAAGGGCCGAGCCGGGGCCTAAGGTTTTGGACCACTGGCTGAGGTGACCGAGTGGGTAACCTTGAGCTGATGAACTGGCAATATTGAGCTGGTGAACTTAATAGTTTCTTGGGAACCCAAATGCCACGTGGCAACGGTGGATTATTGGGGTGCTTGAAAACATGGTGGCGATTCAACTTCTGGTTATTCATGGCTCTTGTGACGATTGATATTCCGAGGGGTCGTGCCTTTTGAACAGTTTTGGGCAGTTGGGAGGCCCATTAAGGTGCTATAGACACAAGGCCCGGTCCAAGATGTGACGTGGCGCGCGGAGATCGAGGATCCTGCCTATAAGTAGGAGAGAGGGGAGAGATTTTTGTCACTTTTACAATCCTCTCTCTCTCTCTAAATTTGAGTTTTCTGCTCTCTCTCTCTCTACTTTAGAGCATTTTCTTCTCTAAGTCCGAGCCCCATCTTCTTCGTCCGACCAGGTACGCCTTTGTTTTGCTTTTTCACTAAGTTTTTCTTCTCTTTCTTTTAATAAAATCGGCCGACCCCCTTCTGTTGATAAATAATGGGGAGCTCGTCCGAGTCAGTGACACCCCCTCCCTCACCTCCTTATAATTTAGCCGAGGAAGTGAGGGGTATGGGAATGGTTTTGGTGTCAACTTTAATAAGTTGCCCGGATCCCTCGGCGTGCCTGAGGCGCTTTCCCTCCCAAGTACTCCTTCGCAAGCCGAGGAGGAGGAGGCCGAGGGTACCATCCCCCTACCCTGGGAGGTGTCCCTGGCCTATCCTTCTTCGAGGAGTTACTTAGACAAATATTTGTCTGATGGTGTAGTTAGGATAGCTATGCCAGGAGAGGAAGGCGAAGCTTCTACATCGGGTCGGCTGCGTATCCGAGATCGACCCCAAAGGCGGTCCGGGCGCCAAATTTCCCCTTCCATCTTTAATAAAGGCCCTGTTGGAGGATGCCCGAGGCCAAGCAGCGAAGTTCCAAATAAAGGACCCCTACATACTGGTCCGACCCGATGCTAGTCATACTATTCTGAGCCCACCCCCTGGATGTACCGCCTTTTATTACAAGGCCATGGAGATGGGTTTAAGATTCCCGCTGACCCCGTTTGAGAAGGAGATCTTGAACGCCTATAACCTATGCCTGGGTCAGCTTTCTCCAAATTCATGGGGGGAATCTTGGCGGTTCAGGTAATATGTGACATCATCGGCGTTGGCCGACCCTTACGCTCTGGCGCCATTTGTACAAGCTTTTGAAATGCCAGCGGGGGATCACGGACCTGGGTGGTGGTGTTTCCAAGCTCGGCGAGGCTACCGAACCGTTCTTGACTTACCCACTTCTCAAAAGGGGTTTCGCCGGTGCTTTGCCTTTGTCTACTATGGGGGAGAATGGGGCATCCCGATCGTACCCCCATCTGACGACCCAAATCACTGCCTCAATTTCAAAGTGCCCGAGTTGTCAGAGGATGAAGCCGTGGCCGCTATTTACTTTCAGTTGGAGGCTAAGATAGTGGATGGCGGTGAAGTTTTTGTGGCGGGGAACTGGCTCCCGAGCTGCAAATCTTTAAAAGATGACACTTCCTGCGCGTTCGGTCTGAGCCCGGCTTTTCCCAAGGGTAATTCGGCAAAAGGGGGTCCGGTTGACTTGTTTTTGCTTTTATTGTTATATTTTGCTAACTGTTTTTGTCTTTTTGCAGAGCTTCCTTAGCTTACATAAAGGAAACGGACCAAGAGATGGCCGAACGACTGACCTCCGCTGCACTGAAGGCGGCTCGGATTAGGGCCGAGATGAAGGCGAATAAAATTAACAAGCCTTCTAAGCCAAAGGTAAGATACTTCTCTATCCGACCCGGTTTAATCCTTCTTTCCTTGTTATTACCAACTTTTCATACGTTTTACAGGATCCCTCCAATCCCAAGCCGAGAAAGCGCAAGGAGCGCACGAAGAGAGGGTGGAAATGACAGAGAAGGCTTTGGCGAAGGCCCGAGCCGAGAAGGAGGCCTCGGCCAAGAAGGCAAGGCAAGAGCCTTCGTTGAGGTGAACAGCCCCCGTCCGGCTTCTGGGGACGAGGGGACACACATTTCCCTTCACCCAGAGGATTTCGAGCCGGTGCGAAGTCCAAGCCACGTACAGGGGACCTCGCACACCGAGCAGACCTTATCCGAGGCGCCGGTCCCCTTTACCAAATGTCCAAGACGGACAAGAAAGAACGGATTGCCAGTGCCCTGGAAATACTGTTACCCAAACCGACCGAGATCATATCAACTGAGGTAATGAGGATGAGTCGAGGACTCTTTCGCTCCTGGATGGAGTAAGTACCTTAGCCTTACTCCTCTTTTACTTTTTCATTTTTATTTTCTAACTTGTCTTTGTTTTGCAGTTTTCCATCCGGATGACCAAGGTAGCCGAGGACCGGCTCACACTGGTGCAGGAGGTTCAGAGCCTGAAGGAGGCGGCTCGGAAGCACTTCGATGAGGTCTACCAGGCCAAGGAAGCTAAGCGCTGGCCGAGCTCCGCTTGGAGGAGGCCAACAAAAATTGATGATAGGCGATGGAAGCAAGAGAGGGAGGACTGGCAGGTTAAAGGACCAACCTTTCCTTGCCAAGGACAACGCTGAGTCCGCAAAAGCCACGGCCGAGGCCAAGCAAGCTCAGGCCGAGAAGGACTTGGAAGAGGTTCGGCTCAAACTTTCTTCGACCGAGGCTCAACTGAAGGAAGCCCAAGCGGCCGTTTCTCGTTTCAGGAGGAATGGTTCAACGCCTGGAAAAGTCGGACGACTGTACCGATTTCTGCGCCGACGTGGGCCAATCTTCCCATAAGATGGGCGAGGACGAGGCGCTTGCTAGGCTTAAGGTAGCCTTTGCTGATTCCTGTCCCGAGGCCGACTGGAATTCAGTCTGGTCTCGCTACCAGGAGTTGGCCGAAGCCGAGCAGCGAGATTAAGGCCAAGATGGCTGAAGAGATGAGCTCGGACAGCGACTCTGATTGATGATGAAGAGGAAGATGCTGGTAGCACCGAGCCACCTCCACCAGAGCAACCTGCCGCGAGCAACCTGCCTGGTCCTTCTACTTAGCTTCTTAGGATTTTATTTTCTTAGCTTTGGCCTTGTCGGCCCTTTTAGCTTTTCTGCTTTCGACCCCTGTTTTGTAAACTTTTGGTTGTATTTTACAACTTTTGATCAATTGGAATACAACTACTATTTTGCAACTCGTCATTTGTCGCATATTTTTCGTTATTTGCAATATTACAACATTCATTAATAGACAATAAACTGGTTAAGTTTTGCTTGCCTTTTTGTTCAAAATAATAGACTGGTTAAGTCTCTTTCATTTCTGGGGTATAAAACCGACTTGATACATGGACTGGTTAAGTCCGAGTTACAATTTGATTTGCTTGCTAACCCGACCAGGTACTGCTGGCCTTACATCATGCCCCTAGTGCAAGTAACGAAAAAAAGTTACACATAGAATCTTTTGAGATTGTCTAGGTTCCAAGGCCGAGCCAGGGGGACCCCTTCGGGAGATTCGAGTCGGAATGTCCCTGGCTTGATGATTTCTGTAACCTTGTAAGGGCCGTCCCAATTTGCCCCCAACTTCCCTTTGAGATGGGAAAGTCCAGTGGCTTCGACCTTTCGGACGACCCAGTCGCCTAGACTGATTGGCCGAGGCTTTACTCGCCGTTAAATGCCTTGTGATTCTTTGCTTGTACCGGATGGCTTGTAGCAAAGCATTGCCTCGGGTTTCTGGCAATAGGTCTAAGTTGATGGGCTTTTCTTCTTCATTTTGGTCGAACTCATAGAATGTCATCCGAGGGGAAGGAATTCCCACCTCGACCGGAAGGACAGCCTCGCTTCCATAGACCAAGCCGAAAGGGGATGCCCCGTGGCTTCTTTACCGTTGTTCGAGCCGACCAGAGTACTCCAGGTAGGTCGTCTACCCATGCCCCTTTAGCTGCATCAAGGGATTTTTGATACCTTTAGGACAATTTTATTAGCCGACTCGGCTTGCCCGTTGGTCTGAGGGCGGGAGACTGCCGAGAACCTTGTTTGAATGCCGAACCGGGCAATACTTCGAGTCGGCCCGCTGTTGAACTGTCGGCCATTGTCTGATACCAAGGCTCTTGGAATTCCGAACCGGGTAATGATTTCCTCCATATGAACAACTGAACCTGCTTGTCAGTAATTGACGCCAGTGGCTCGGCTTCGGTCCACTTGGTGAAATAATCAATGCCACAATTAGGAACTTCCTTTGCCCAGAAGCCGGGGGAAAAGGTCCGAGCAGGTCCATGCCCCACTTGTCGAAGGCAGGACTGCTTGAATGGTGGTGAGGGGAGTGGCGGCGCCCTTGGTAGTCCGAGTGAATCTGGCAGGAGGGACACCGTCGGACTAAGTCCGAGGCATCAGCTTTAAGTAGGCCAATAGTACCCTGCTCTTAGCGCCTTTCCGGCTATAGTTCGCCCCCTTGATGGCTTCCGCAGGCTCCTTGGTGTATTTCCGGAGGACATAATTTCCTTCCTCGGGAGTTATACATTTGAGGAGGGGATGAGTGAAAGACTTTTTATAGAGCTGCCTTTCATGCCAAAGGAACCAACCGACTTATGCTTAATCCGGTCGGCTTCTTTAGGATCACTGGGTAAGGTCCCGTCTCGCAAGTACTCCACAATTTCACCCATCCAGTTTGAGGATCGATTGAGTACGAGCTGCTCTTTCATTTATGCTAGGTCCTTCAACACTTCCCAAGTTATGGTTCTGGGGGCCGACCCTCAGCAGAACTAGCCATCCGAGCCAGTGCATCAGCTGCTGATTTTCCGAGCGAGGAATGTGGGTAATCCGGAATCCGGACAACCTTGCAATGACAGCTCGGGCTTTGGCCAAGTACATCCTCATGTTTCCTCCTTGGCCTCATAGTCTCCGGAAATCTGACCCACTATGAGTTGTGAGTCGGACTTGGCTATGATTGAGTTGCCCCAGCTAGGATGCATAGCTGATTCCGAGGATGAGAGCCTCATACTCGGCTTCATTGTTAGATCCGAGAAACTCGAACTTAACAGCATACTCAATTTTTTCTCCGACCGGAGGTTTGATGACCAACCGGCTCCACAACCACTCTTTGTGGATGACCATCAACAAGCAATTCCCACTCCTCTTGCGAACCGACCGGGGGTCGAGTTGCGCATTCAGTGATGAAGTCAGCGAGTGCTTGGGCCTTGATGGCTCTTCGGGGCTCGAACTCGAGCCCAAAATCTGCTAACTGGTCTGCCCAATCACTCATCCGACTCGAGTGATTTCTATTCTCAATAAGCTTCCGGAGCGGTTGTCCGGTTAGGACTTTGATGGGGTGTGCTTGAAAATAGGGCTTGAGCTTCCGGCTCGCCATCACCAAGGCAAAGACCATTTTCTCAACATCGCTGATTCGCCTCGGCCCCCTATAGGCGTGGCTGATGAAGTACACGGATGTTGCTTTCCTTCTCGCTCGGCTATTAGGACGGCGCTTAGAGCATAGTCCGAGACAGCCAAGTAGATAAACAGGGGTTCCCCGGCAAGGGGGAGATCAGTTTGGGCAAAGATGCCAAGTGATTCTTGAGGTCAGCGAAGGCTTGCTCGGCTTCGTCATCCCATGCGAACTCTTTTCGCTTCAGGGCCTTGAAGAACAACAAGCTTTTATCGGCCGACCGGGAGAGGAACCGACCGAGTGCCGCTAAGCAGCCGGTTAGGCGCTGTACTTCCCGAACATTCCGAGGCGATTTCATTTCTAAGACCGCTTTGATTTTGTCCGGGTTGGCCTCTATACCTCTCTCATCTACTAGAAATCCGAGGCACTTTCCCCCTTTAACTCCGAAGACGCATTTTTTAGGGTTGAGCATCATTCGGTATTTCCTTAGGGTGCTCAGCGTTTCTTTCAGATCTGCAGGGTGATCCGACTGGGCCTTGCTTTTGACTATCATATCGTCAACGTATACCTCAATGTTCCGACCCAATTGGTCGCTGAAGATTTTGTTAAGGTACGCTGATATGTCGCCCCGGCATTTTTGAGGCCGAATGGCATCATTTTGTAGCAGTAGACACCCTGAGGAGTGATGAACGCGTATGAACCCTATCCTTCTCGGCCATGGGAATTTGATGATAGCCGGCATTTGCATCCATGAAGCTGAGAAGGGCGTGCCCTGCCGTTGAATCGACCAGCCTATCGATCTTTGGCAAGGGTGATTGTCTTTTGGGCAGGCTTTGTTTAAGTCGGTGAAGTCGACACACATTCGCCATGCCCCACTCGGCTTTTTGACCAAACCACATTGGCCAGCCATTCCGAGTATTGACATCTTCTATGAAACCCGCTTCGAGCAGCTTCTTGACTTCTGCTGCTGCCGCGGCATTTCTTTCGGGACCTTGGTGCCTGAGCTTCTGCTTGATAGGTCTGAACCCCTCTTTGATGTTAAGCTCATGGCACATGATTTTCGGGTCGAGCCCCGGCATTTCTGTGGCCTCATAGGCAAAGACATCTTGGTACTCCGTGAGCACTTGGATGATATCTTGCCTTGTTTGCGGTCCATGGCCTTGCCTACCCTGACAGTCCGACCGGGGTCCTGGCCGATCGCGACTTCTTCGTCCTCTCGGCTGGTGAGGACGTTCATATTGCTTGGGGTTTTCAGTTATGTACACCCCGAGGCTCGTTGAGGGCTGACCCCCTTCATATTTCTTTTTTTCGAGTCCTTTTGGACGTCGTTGTCCGAGTCCTTTTGGACGTCGGTATTTTTAGGCTATTCACATAGCACTCTCTTGCGGCCTGTTGGTCGCCTTGAATTTTTCCTACCTTCCCGTCATCAGTCTCAAACTGCAAGAGGAGCTGGTAGGTGGAGATGGCGGCCTTGGCCTTGTTTAGCATGGGCCTCCCCATTATTATGTTGTAAGGCAAAGGGATGTCTACCACCAAGAAGTCGATCGGTAGGCTTCTCCCCTTACCCTTTTCACCCATCCGAGTGGGTAATTTTATTGATCCGACCGGGTGGACAGAGTTGCCCCCGAAGCCTATGAGCGGCTGAGCCATGGGGTAACATCCCGTTCGGTGTACTTCAGCTTTTTGAGGCAGTCAAGGGTGATTATATCAGCGGATGAGCCTATCCACCAATACCCTCTTCACCTTTGTATTGCTACCTTGAGCTCGATGACAAGGGGGTCGTCGTGCGGAACGCGCAACGTCCGACTAGGTTCCCCAAATGTCATGACGGGGCAGCTGCTCGGGGAGCTGAACATCAAGCACCTGATGTTTAAGGTTCTGGAGGTGAGCCTTGCGGCTCGGCCGGTTAGGCCTCCCGACGCAAATCCTCCTGCGATGACACCAATGAAGCCTTCGGTGTCCCCGCTGTTCGACTGACCCACCTTTTGCTTTCCCTTTTCCTCGCTCGAAGCTTGAGGTAGTGGTTGAGCTTGCCCTGGTCGGCCAGACCGTTCAAGGATTTCTTGAGCTCCCGACAGTCATTGGTGGTGTGACCACATTCCTTGTGGTAGTCACACCCAAATTTTGTCCCTCCGAGACGATGACGTCCGGATGGGCGTTGGCCTGGGAAGCCAATTTTTGTCCCGGATGCCAAAGTAGATTTCCTTCCGGTTTTTATTGAATCGGGGGTCGTTGCCATTATCAGTGAGCCGATCCCCTCGGCCCCCTGTTCTTTGATGCTTAGGCTGACCCGCGTGATCCCTTCATCCTTCCTTTTCTTGCCAACCTCGTCCGAGTAACGGCAGATATCCGTTGCTTGGATGAATCTTTGAGCCCGAGCCATGGCTTCCGAGTAAGTTTTGACTTCATTCTCGGTAATGACCATCTGAGCCGACCCGGTTGGAGGCCGGACATGAGGGCAGCGAAGGCTACAGCGTCCTGTAGGTCGGTTATTTTGAGAGACTCTTCGTTGAACCTCTTGATGTAGTCCGACAAGGATTCATTCTTGTCTTGCTTCACCCCCATGAGGTGAAGGCTGGTTTTTCTTTGCCTCTTTCCCGCTACGAACTGATGGATGAAGAGGTGCTCCAATATGGCGAAGTCAGTGATGACCCCGCCGGCAGTTCTTGGAACCAATTCAGAGCCAACCCTCTAGAGGTGGTAGGGAAGAAGCGGCACCAAGTGGCCTCGCAGCTTGTCTGACGCTCATTTGAGCCTTGTAACTAGCCATATGATCTCTGGGTCGGTTAGGCCCGCAAATGGCTCGATCAGGGGGGTTTTAATTTTACCCGGAGGTTGTTCCTAGGATTTCCTGACTGAAGGGGATCAGGAACTTGAGCCCTCCTCCAGCTAGCCTAGGGGGCTGAGAATGAGCCGAGTCCCCTTGGCCCTCTCGGTCATTTGCTTTCTTCCTGAGGAACTCCCGAGCGTCATAGCCTTGGCTGAGGCGCTTCTTGTTGTTAAGGAATCTCGGGCATCTTGGGGTTTCCGACCCGCACCCCCCTTGGGGATTTAGATACATGGGTCTCCATGCTGACGGGCCGACCCTGTCGCGCTGACTTTTCTCTTTCCCGGTGGCTGGGTCTCTCGCATCGGACCGTGGCCGGTAGGCTGCGGGTCCGATTAGAACGAGAGTTGTCCCTCTGAGAGCGGACGACCGTGCGCTCCCTGGGCTCATGCTGATTGAGCGGGACGACTTGTTGGGCTGCCTCTGCTGAAGCATGGCCATCATGTCCATCATCTCCTTTTGGAATGTCTCCTGGAGCTGAGCCGTGATAAGGGCCAGGTCAGACGCGAAGAGCGGCTGAGGCTCCACATGCTGGATATGCTGGGATACTGACCGAGGGTCCAAAGTTTGGACGGTAGGTGACCTCCGAGCCGGTGAGGGAGTCCGCTCGGCCTCTCGGTTATGCGCAGGCGAATGGCCTCGCTCCGGTCGAGGGATTGGGGGATCCCGATTATGCGCGGGCGAGTGGCCTCTCTCTGGCCGAGAGACCTGCTCGGAGGCTGGCTTGCCGCGTATGTTTTTGGTTGGTGCCATGGTCAATTGGCGTTCTGAGCTGAGTAGCTGAAAATCTGAGTGAGTGGTGGCGAAGTAACTTTTTGTACTTCCCCACAGACGGCGCCAAACTGTTTCTGTCTAGAAATTAAGGGTTCTGATTCCTTTGCTTAGGGAGTACCGGGTCAGATTCGAATGTCCTGAGTCCAAAGTCCGTACGCCGGAATCCTGCAAAAGTAACGGTTAGACTGCCCCGGGGGTTGTTCCGGGATCGCCTCTCCGACGCTCAAGTCAGTGATCAAGCTTAGAGAGATAAAGTCTAGAGAGAGATGCTCTGGTTTGTTAGGTAAGAATTCAATACCTTCTCATTGATGAGGGGGTTGAGTATTTATAGTGCTTGGGATATCCCAACTGTAGGCCAGCTGGGGGGCACTGACAGCTGGAATGCACCATCGCAGGTGGGGCCCACTGGAGGCTCTAAGGCATTTAATGGGCTGGATTATCCTTGGTAAGCTTGTACCAGGAAATAAGCCCAAACATAATTTAATTAAGATTAAATCCCTGAAGAGACGTCTCACGTTAAGGCACGCACATTTGATTATGGTCTAGCAATGCAATTTAACTAAACTATAAGAAATATTTACTAACTGCAAAAAATGTGGAACTAGATTTACAGAATAACGATGTTATTATTATGTTAAATAAATCAAAACTCATAATATTAACCATTAAACCATAATTATTAACCCAAAAACCATACATCAACCAAGCAACCATAATCGTTTCCTTTAGTACTACGTACATTCAATAGTTTTATTCAGCCAAGACCATATTCGATCTCAAAAACTGTAACTGATAACATGAAAATTATAACTAATTAATAACGTGTGAACAATTACTAATAGCTAAAAATCATAACTATTAATCTTAAAAATATAACTATTTATTACCTAGAACCATGAATATAACTAATTAATAACATGACCTCTATAACCAATAATGTGTAAACAATTACAAATAATTAGAAACCATAACTATTAATCTTATAAATATCACTATTTACCTAGAATCATAACTAGTTACCTGAAAGCAATAATTAATTACTAAAAAACCATAACTACTTACCTAAAACATATATTATGACGAAAACTGTAACTAACTACCTGAAAACCATAACTTATAATCACATATACATTACAATTTGGACCCATTAATAGAGGGAAATAACAAGCTTTGGTAATTAAGAATTTACTTGCTTAACTTTGATGCAACAATGTCGTTGTTTAAGCGGGATAAACTAAACTAAATATCATCAAATTCTCATCATCAAGATTGAATAAGACGCGAAAAGGACTTTAAAAGCTTCAAATGTTCGAAAAAGACTGCATTGAAAATCTGATTTGTCCTACTTTAGCACAATTTCGCACAAAATTAGCAACCATTGAGCTAAAACTCTAACAAATATATAGGATAATTTTGGTGTTTTAGCTCAAAGAAAAAGTGAAAAAAAAAGAGAAGTAGGCTTTAGCTTATGTGTCTGATTATATACAACAACAAGATAGAGGTATGGAAGTTGGTGGAGAAAAGAAGGAAATGGCAGTGTGGAGGAGAGAAAAACGAGATGCACTAACAGAATAATTGTATATTATTGCAGTTCTCAAATTGCCTATTATGACGAATTTCGCACCGTCGTCGCAAATCAAGGCGCAACGATAGATAAAATTGCAGCAATAGGTTTGACTTATTATTGTGGTTGTGGCCTAAAATTGCAGCAATAGGTACGTACTGATACAAGTAAAAGATTTTATTTTTTGCACTTTTTCATCAAATTTCAAAGAAAATAATGTAAATTGAAAGTAATGACAATTGACAAAGAATGCTTATACAAAATTCTAAAAGAAAAAAATTCACATAAATAATCCCAACTTTAATTTCACCCATCTTCTCAGTTTAATCCCAACTTTTGATTATTCCAAAATAATTCCAACATTTGAGGGGGCCTTCTCAAAGTAAGCTAAACTATCTTTTTCCTTGTGTGTACTAATCCATTAGGTTTATAATATGTTGAAAATTAATAGTTCGGATTATTTTGAGAAGGTACCCCCTAAAGTTGAATTATTCTAAAATAATTCAAAGTTGAGATTATTTTGAGAAGAGTAGTGAAAGTTGGGATTATTCATGTCAATTACATAAAATATACAAAAAAATCCAACAGATATAAGAAAAGAGATTCAAAAGAAAAATATAAAAAATAACCAAAAACCGGAATCCCTAACTTCATACTGAATCTTAAAAAATAAAATGAAGAAAAAAAAAAATGAGAACAAGAACAATCAGGGCCATGTGTTCGTGTTGGCGTTGAATTTAGGAGTCCGATTTCCCTTCTTACTTTGCCAACAAATACTGGAGATTTGCGACGATGATAAGGCTGACCTTCTGTGTTTGAATAACGAGCGACGAGCGCGGAGCTTCTTGCGGTCGAGGCTGGACGACAAATGCTTGGCTACGAACCGAGATTTTTGCGGTCGAGGCTGGGCCGATAAGCGACGGGTTGCTTGCATTCAAGGCTAATTAATGGATCTTGATTAATATATAGTTCCAGGATCCAATGACACATAACCACAACATACCATATGGGCGATGGGCTTCTCCTTTATGTGTTGGAGGATATGGATTAGAAGGAACCAATGAGGCTTTAATGGTAAGGATCTTAAACTGGAACATTTTTTAAAACAATCCATTTTCCTTACAGTTGAATTCTCTTGCTTAAGACCTGACTCCACCATAAACCACAAACAAACATCTTTGAACCATCCCAGGAACATTGTTCTACTATAGTGGTGGATGCCTCTTTCAACTCTTCCTCTCTCTCAGCAGGTGTGGAGGCAGTTTGTAGAACAAAATCAGGTCTATGGATTGAAGGAGTATGTGGCAAGGTTGCAACCAATGACTTAAATATTATAGAACTCACTGCCATCAAAATGGCCTTGGACTGGGCGAAGGAGAGGAAGTGTGTGGCCTGACTGTATAATGCTATCTAACTCCGCTATTGCTTGGATAATGTTATGGGGGTCACCAAAATTCGTGATAGATATATACTAACATTACAAGTTTATGCAGGGAGTCGTTGAAGAAAGGATGGGTGCTGTGGGTTCAAAAAGTGGAGAGGGATCAAGTCGGCGAGGCTGATGCACTTGCCAAGGCAGTAATAACAAAGGAGGATTCTCAACATCATGACTTCCTCCAATTTTCTACATCTCCTTGAAAGGACCTAAATCTAACAAACCTAAATATTTCTTTTGAACAATTGTCAGTAGTTTGTAATATTAGGGCCCAAAGGCTGCTAATCTTTGGTACTTAGCTTGTAAACTCTTTATTTTTATGGGTCATGCATGCTATATGCAACAAATGATCAATTAATACAACTTATTTTCATTTTTAATTTCTTACATGCAATCCTAAAAACTACATGTAGCTTTTTCACTTAACTAAAAAAAAGTATTTGGCCAGTTGGCAAGCAAATACTGGACAAAGAAACCAAAATGATCTAATCAAGGTGTGAAAAGTCTTAACACAAAATTTATTCACCTTTATCTGAAATAACCCTCCTGGCCTCCTCACATTATGTGGACTGTGTGAGTCACATAGTTTATAAACATAAGACGCAGTTCAATTCAAGGCCCCATACATGTCTCTAATAATAGCTCCACATCTTCCATCTCTCTTTTTTGAAAGATAAATCTAGTTCTCTCTCTTCTAATAGGCTGCCTTTCTTGTCTAGTAAGTGAAGTAGTAAGGTTGTGTTTTTGATGATGATGATGATAAGTTTCTTCAGATAACTTCCATAAACACACACAAAAAAAAGCAGTTTCTTCAGGTTACCGTAGCTTCTGCCCAGCTAATATTAATTCAGATGACTAAAGTCTGCTCTCTATTTCTCTGATCTGCAAAGGGTAAGTCATATAATAACTGATATAGTGATGATAAAAGGAAACCAAATCTCGAGAAAAATAAAACTTACTGTTTATAGTTAATTTTCTCTTCTCTCTTACCTAACATGTTCATGAACTATGATTGGTTGATGCTTTTTTTCTTGGATTTTGATCTAGGGTTTCCATTTATTTTTTACTAATTATAGTATTCTTTACTTCTTTCCATGAATAGTAGTATAGATTATGTACTATCCCTGCTTTTCTCTCTCTTCACCCTCATGTGTTATTCTTTGATTTTAACTAATTTTAATTTTTATTCCCCTCAAAAAAAAAAAAAAACTAATTTTAATTTGAAGAAAATTATAACAGACACATAATTTTGTCATAAAGTTATATAGATTGATATCATTTCAATAAAAAAATATAACCACTTATTATTAATTTCTCATGTTTTTAACCCATTTGGGGTGATATATCTAGATCTACAATATTTTATTATAAAGCGAAGTATTTTCTCATGAATGTAGAAACATTTTTTTTTATCCATATGAGTTATGAAGGCAGTACAAAGTACAAAGAAGGGAAGGGGGGATTCGAACCTATTGTTCACAGTACTTCAATCTTAACCACTAGGTCAAGACATCGTTGATTGTGAATGTAGAAGCATTAGTTTCATAACAAATAGTATATTGGAAGAAGTTCCAAGTTGTTTTTTGTTTTATTTTCTCTCTCCTAAGTCCTAGCTAGCTAATTGTTGAGAGGGGTAAAAATGTCAGGAAGAGGAAGTTTAACATCAAAAATGGCAAGAGAGAAGATAAAGATAAGGAAGATAGACAACATAACAGCAAGACAAGTGACTTTCTCAAAGAGAAGAAGAGGGATCTTCAAGAAAGCTGAAGAACTCTCAGTTCTTTGTGATGCCGATATTGCCCTTATCATCTTTTCTGCTACTGGCAAACTCTTTGACTTCTCCAACTGCAGGTATTTTCTTATGTAAATTTATTTTTGTTGCAAACTATCCATTTTTATTTAGGAAATCCATCCTTTTTTTTAATAGGAAATCCATCTTTTTATTCTTTGATATAGAAGTAGTTTATATTATCAAAATAAAATCAATGATCCGTAAGGATGTTCTAGACTGGTCGTATACTAGGGACAAGGACTAGGTGTTTTTCCGTACCAAAAAAAAGTATTATCAAAATAAAGATAAGATATTATCATTGTTATTAATCTTGTTCTTTCTTACAAGCAATGAGAATTTTTTTCTCTTCTTTTCTTGTGGTCTAAATTATTTACAATAGAGTTTTATTTATGATATTGTATATACTATAGGGTTAATTATACTCCCCTCAAAAGGGAAAAAATTATCTTCTCTATGATTTTTGCGCAAAAAATGAAAACGGAAAAATTGCTATTTGTTTGATTTTGTATTTTTGTTTTAGAAATTTTTTTTTTTACTGATGTTGAAGATCTTAATTTTAGTGGACTGTGATCAAGTATTCTTTTTACGGTCCTTTTTTTTGTCTAATAGTAATTCTTATGACAAAGTTTTGTGTTTACCATGCTTGTTTGAAAGATTTTTGGGGATTAAGCGAAAGATTACATACATAGTGAGACTACTGTTGGCAAGTACATAATCACAGCTCCCTAGGATTATATATATTTTATATCTAATTAGTTATTACCGTTTTACAAGATTAACTCGAACCAAGAGTGGGATAATGAGTTGACTAGAATTAGATTAGAAGATTGTTCTTCCCTTGTGTAATTGATAAGAGTATTTATAGTTGTTTTACCATTATTAGAATTCCGATCCGAATCTTATGATCCTACAATTCTACAATTTGGAAGTACCTCACCGATTCCAATTATAAGTAGGATTTTAATTTTGTAGAATCTTTCGATCCTACCCAACCACAAAAAATCACATGGTAAGATCTTATACTAATACGATTCCACGATCCACGACTCTACGATCCGATCCTATTGTAAAATAATCATAAAATAATTTCACAAATTATATTTCTCGTATTAGATTTTGTCTTATAGTATTGAAAAAGACTATTATCATTTGCCAATAAAATAAATCATTATTAATATGCTTAAATTTTTAACATGATGTTTTTACCATATTCTAGCATAATTATCTCTATTTTACCGAATTGTAGGATTTTACCTATCGAATTGTACGATCCTACGATCCGATCCCACCAATTCGATATCCTTCCTACCTACCCGTGCTATTCAAAGTAGAATCCCGATCCTAATGACATTGTTTATTACAATAATTACCTTCATTTTAATAACTTATACTTCCTCTGATTGTTTTTATTTGCAATAATTTGACTTTCATATGTTTGCCGATGCATAGCCTCAACTATTACTATCTTTAATTAACGAATAATTAAATATTATAATATATATATATATATATATATATATATATATATATATATATATATAGAATTGCGTTCATATGAGAATGCATACTTATACTTCCTCCGTTTTTTATTAGTTGTTACACTTTTCAAATCACGGGCTCCTAGGTAATTTTTGGAGAGGAGAGAGATAGAGAGAATGAAAAACAAAAAGGTCCCATGTGAACATGTGATATGAGAGAGATAGAGAGAAGTTATTACCCAAAATAAAAGTGTAACATCTAATTTAAAACTTTCTAAAATAGAAAGTGTAACATCTAAAAAAAATGGAGGAAGTATGAGAAATGAGAATGAATTTTACACACTATAACTCTTGTGAATAAGTGATATAATCCTAATGAAAAAGTGATGTACTCCAAAAACAAAATATTTGAAAAAAAAATTCAAAAAAAACAATTTTGAATTCAAAATTTTTTTTAGAGGGATATAACTCTAATGAATTAAGTGTTGTAACTCTAAACCAATCGTGTGGTTGAGATTCATTCTCATTTCTCATATAAGGAGCATTCTCATGTGATCTTTCCTATATATATATATATATATATATATATATATATATATATATATATATATATATATATATATATATATATATATAGACAAATCCAATAAAATCATTTTCCTTCACTATAAATCATTAAAAATATGCTAAGTAAAATTAGTGAGTAATGTAAAAGTCAAACTGTTGCAAGTAAAAAGAATAAGAGAAAGCATTTGGTGAATGTATGTTATGGTGTGTTGTATTCAACTTATTTTGAATCATTCAAATCTCTATTATATGAACCAAGGGCAAAGTAATGGTGTCCCCCTATGAATTTATTACATATTCACTCCTCCACAACATAAATATTATATACAACGAACTACACCCTCCAACTGTAAATCAAAAACATTTACAAGCATAAACTTGCCAAAAGATATCAATCAAATCTCTATCAAACTCAATCAACACATATAATAATGGTCAATCACATAAACTTGTCAATAAATAAAAAATTCAATCAATTTCAATTCACTTCAAATCAATTGAAAAAAATTCATAATCCAGAACTTACCAAAAATTAATATAACAGACAATAATAAAAAAAATATATGACATTTTCATTAAAGAAACAACTCATATTTAAAATCAAATAAATATTTTCATAATATGAATTACGATAAGCTATGAGTTTAATCTCATATATGAGTTGCATGATCATTTGTTAGTTTCAAGTAAAGTGACCATGGTTGAGAAGACATATCTAATTTCTTAAAAAGAAAGTAAGCATTGATAAGAAGTCATACCTCCAAAATTTACAATTGCACACTCGGAAGGATATGAATTATGATAAGCTATGAGTTTTATCTCAGACATGAGTTTGCATGATCATTTGTTAGGGTTTAAGTAAAATGAGCATGGTTGAGAAGGAATAAGATCTCTAAAATATAATTATTGATAAGAAGTCAAATGACAATGATTCTAAGGTATAGTAAACCAAAAGTATATATAAAAATGATCAAGCAAGATAGAATTTGATTTACATTAACACATAAGATTATTGAAATAACATGAATAGGAGGATTAAGTATATGTATGCACTATGACAAAGTAACTTTCGAATTTAAGGAATAGTAATTAGTAAACATTATGGTAAAGGTGCTCTGATTCTAAATGTAAATACCAATAATACTTCCTGTTACGTTATCCCCAAAATAACCTTTGGCAGAGTGATATGTGAGTTCTAACAATTGGTTGATTGCGATTCGTGGAGAAATCTGGTCCTTAATTGCGTAAGTTGGAGCCAAAAGATCGACAATATGTTAATTATAATGTGGCCACATGCACATTATTTCAATCGTTTAGACATTTTAAATTTGTTGTCCCACTTTTTTCTACTCCAATCTCTCCTTCTCTTATTCATGTTTTTGTTGAAATTTATACTATTTGGTAAAATATGACTAGTAAAAAACTCTAAAAAAGGTGTTCGGTAAAATAGAGTAGAGTTTTTGGAATAAAAACTCTCAAAATAAAAAAGCTCCTAATAGGAGCTTGTTCTTTGGAGGATTATGTAAAAATATATTTAATGACTTTTTTGCCTTTCATAATAATACTATATATATGTATTAAAATATCTATAAATGCCATTTTACATAAACAAATATCAATAAATTTTTAACAATCAGTTAGTTATTACCAAACACATTTACAAAAGAAAGTTGTCAAATCAACAGTCAAATTTGCTGAACAAAAAATTAAAACTCTAACAACAAACTTTAAACTCTAACAGCTAAACTCTAAACTTTATATGCCAAACAGGGCCAAGTGTTGGGTGTAATATGCGTAATGACATACAATTCAACAATAATGAAATGGACTAATAATGGCATAAATATCATGTCATTTGTCCTTTATATATATCATGTCATTTGTTATTTATCATTTATGTAAGCAATGAAAATTTTCATGATTTTTTCATTTGAAAAGTTCTTTGGTTGACAGGAAGTTGAGAAAATGGGTGCAATGGAAATTTATTGGAAAATTCAAATTCCCACAAAATATGGGAATTTAATTACCCACCCACCCTTGGTCAATTAGAATTCATGAAAATTGCAAATTTCTTAATGTCAATCAAACAAATTTAGGTCATTTCCTAATCTCTATTATATAAGCCAAGAGGGGAGCAATGATGGTCCTCTTAAAATTTACTTAAATGCCCCCCTGTGACCACAAAATCACCCCCAATTCAATACATAAATTTGCCAAAATAAAAATATCAATCAAATTAAATTTAAACCCAATCAATACATATAAGATTCAATTATATAAACTTGTCAATAAAAAAGATTGAATCATATAAACTTGCGAATGAAAAAGATTCAATAAAAAAGATTCATAATCAAGAACTTAACAAACATTAATACTACAGACAAAAAAAAAAATTTAAACGGCATAACATTTTCTCAAATCAATTTTTCATAACACAAACTCAATTACCAACACAAACTCCAAACAAAAAAAAAATCAGTTCTATTCATAGCTTGGAGTTTCACGACATTCTCTAATACGAAATTCTGAAATTTGCCGATTCTTTACCATTAATCAGGTACGCAGTTCGTATTAGGTTAAGGAAATCTTAAAAATATGTGTTATGTTCGAATAAAATGAAACTCAAATTACAGTCACTCTTACGAATATGTGCTGTATTATATTTTCTGCAAAAAAAAAAAAAATTAATTACGATTTATTTAAAATTTAATTCGAAGATAGTTAAAATTCAAATTAAAATTACATCATAAATGGTCAAAAAAATGAAATTTCGCCGAAAATGACTTTAGTATTCGTGTCCTAGATATAAAAAAAATTTAGACAAAATATGGGAACTCGAATTGTTTTTGTGCCCATATATTAAAAAGAATTTGAGTAAAAAATACTTAAATTCATATATTAAAATAAAAAAAATCAAATTTCGTTAATATAAATTTAATATTCGTGTCTAAAAAAAATTGAGACATAATACGAGAACTCGAATTTGGGGGAAGCAGGAGGAGGCCTTCTATACTGCCATATATACCCATCGAGTTATGTCACACAAAGTCAATCTTTGTGTGACTTAGGCTATGTTTAGTTCACCTGAAATTTTCTGATCTGAACTTATCTGATCTGAACTTATTTTTTCTGATCTGATCTGATCTGAACTTATTTTTTTTGAACTGATCTGATTACAAGATCTTATCTTTTAGATTTTTCTCAATATATAAGAAAAAATATAGTCATGTGGGGTCTTGTTTGATTCGTCTCAATGAGTATTTTATTAATATTCAGTTATTATAATTTTTACTAATATGTAATGAAAGATATTTAATAGTAAAAATGAGTTTTTAAAACTGACTGATCTAATCTGATCTGAACTTATTTTTTCTGATCTGATTTGATCTGATTAGATCTGAAATAAGCAAAAATAAGGTGAACTGAACATAGTCTTATATTCACGTGACTTTGCACACACAAAGTCACGCAATTATTCGTACTTTAATTGTAGATATTTTTTTAGTAGTTTATTTTATTTGTAATTTATTCTAATTAGTAATTTTTAGTATTTAGCAATATTTTAAAAATTATTCCTTTATGTAATGAAAGTAACCAATACTCGAAACTATGATGTCCTATCATTAACAGAAGGCTGAAAATTCGATTGTTATTTCATACTTTTGTCTTTCTAAGAAAAGATAAAAAAAAATGAAAGAATAAGAAAGAGGATATTTCTGTGGGCTTGCGATAGACTAATCAAATGTCATTTCATAGTTGCTCACTTGCTTGCCCATATTTCATAGTTGTTAGAGTGACGAAATAAATGATGATGATAGGACAAGAAACATCCACATACCGTACTGTCAAAAAAAAAAAAACATCCACATACCGTCATACCGACAACAATAATCTTGCATGTAATTGTATTGGCGAAAATGAAATAAATCCTCAATCGTCTAATTATTTTCATAGCAGATTCTTCTCTATTGTTAAATGTGGTCCATATTCTACTTTTTTGATACATCGCATATTTCTTTTTTCGGTGTTCTCTTGGCATATATGGATTAGTTGATGTAGGTCTTATTCATCTCCTAGTCTAAAATTTTATTGCGCAATGCTAAAACCGTGTGCTTGACGTGCTTTCTCTTGCCATGTGCAAGAAAAGCACAGGTAAATGCAAGTAAATTTGCTCACGCATCTATGTATTATACTATGATCTCACGTGTGTTTTTGAGATGTCGATTGTCGAGATATAATTATCCGTATATGACATCTAAAAAGCAAATAGCGCCTAACAAATAGGGGAAGCACCGTGCTAGATGCTCTCATGTCCATGGAATGATTAGCAATTTGGCATGCCTTTGAGGAGTTACTTTAGTTAGATTGACTCATTTATCATAATACTCCTTTTTGTTGTTCTCACTTACGATCTTAACACTACTAGAATTTTTTTGCACGCGATGCGTGCTTGAATTTTTTTCGAAACAGAAACTTGATTTTCTTCGGCATAAGAGTCAAAATTTGGACATTAGACATACGAAGTATAATTGTTTTTAGTTGCAAAGTTTGATTGGTTTAGTTTCTGTTACTTAAGTCTCTCACCAATCTTTTTGTTTTTTTTTTTACTTTTCAAAGTTAAATTTTATTGAATTTATTTATGATTTCTAGTATTATAATTTTTTAGTTGATTTTTGAATTAAGTATAGTACTTCATAAATTGTAAAGAAAGTGGACACTTTGATTTCAAGTCAATTTTTTCATAAGTTGTAGTTTGTAAGTGAATTTTTAAGTTTTTGTAAAGTTTTCTCATTTTTAGTGATTTGCATAACGTAAATTATGCAATTTTTTTAGTTGACTTGTGAGTATCGCGATTGTTATAATTATATTTTTTGTATTTTTGTTTGAAGCCCCCTTTGATTTGTAAGTAAATTTGTAATTTAGAATGGGAAGGGGGTAACATAGTCTCTTCATTCGGGGACACCATAGCTCCCCCTTCCCTTATATAATAGAGATATGTTGTACTTTAATTCTTGAATGATATTTTACATAAATCTTTTTACCTTGATAATTAATCACTATTATATAATAGAAAAAGATAGGTCCAAATTTATGTAAAAGTTTCATTATATATATGCAACACTATAAAAAAGTAAATATTTTTTTTCCTTGTCTAACTACTAAATTTCAATTTCACTACAAATATACCTCTATTTTTTTATCATGACCCACCATTAATTGTGAATGGTTCTTGAGAGTAGTGATTTGTAAGTAAATTTTTGTAAATGTTTTTGTATGTATTGACGTTCTAGGTTATTAGTTTTAGTTTGTATGCTAATTTTAAGTTTTAATATAGTTTTCTGATTAGTTGAGTGATTTGCGTGATTTTTGTAACGTGATTCTCTCAATTGTGTGAGTGATTTGTAATCTTTTTTCTTTTAAGTGATTTGTGAGTGAGTGTTGTAAATTACTTTTCGGTAGTTTTTTTTTAGTGTAGATTATGATTTTGACACTCTTTTTGTAATTTAGAAAGAGAAGGGGGGCAAAATATGCATTTCAAAAGAGGACACCATTGCTCCTCCCTTCCCTTATATAATAAAGATTTATAGTTAGAAAAAATACTCTTAATTTTTTTTTAATTTATAAGAAAAATATAGTCATGTGTAGTCTTAATTTTTTTTTTTAAAAGTATGTAGTCTTAATTAATTCATCTCAATTAATACTTTATTAATATTTAATCATTATAATTTTTATCACTATATATAATGGAAGATATTTAAAAATACACACAGTATAGTGGAAAAGATAAAAAAAAATAGAGTAAATATTTGTAAACAAAAGTAGTGGACTTTATTCTATAATGATATATTAAAGACCTATTCATACAAGTAATGACTAAAGATTCTTTTTAGACATCGAAAAAAATTACATTGAATAGTAAAGGATTTTTTTAATCAAATAGAACCTCATAAAATACCTTATAAAAGTTTCCCGTTGTGAAATGACACCTTTTACCGAATTTTGGGATTTGACCAAAGTCTGCGGCATTAATTTAGTCACATGACTTACTTATGATCATTAAACCCATCCCAAATCCCTAATTTTGATATTCATTTTCAAATTTTCCCAAATCCTCCACTCCCAAAAAAAAATCCACATTATCTCTCTTCTCCCTCTACTGCTCCTTAAATTTCTATTTTCCTTTCTTCACATGGACAACAACGACCTCAAGAATATGATTTACTGCAACCATCTGGGAATCATCAATTCTTGGGAGCTCCACGACCCATGTTCATGCATACACAATATTATCATGATAGTTCCCCAAATTTAGTGAACCAACAATATATACATGCAATACAAATGACAACGACTCCTCTTTCTTGTTGAGCATGAATCCTAATTAATATCACCACTATTAATACAACCGTCAAAGAAGATGGTTGTGGTTCTCGGTGATCCTAGCTATAGGCTATAGCAATGTAAACCAAATTGGAGATAAAAAGAAGGAGCAGAGGGTGAAGAAGAGAAGGGTGACAATGAAAAGTGGGGAGTTATGAAGTAGAAGAGGAAGAAGAAAGAGAAGCGGGCCAATGGGGGAGTAATTGGCGAAAATTCGGGGACCTGTTTCAAATTAGGCTATGTTTGGCAACACTGGCTGAAATGGAGCTGAAACTGATAAGGTGACTGAAACTGATTAGGTAGCAGCTGAAACTGTTAAGGTGCTGAAACTGATAAGCTAGCTGATTGCATAGCCTGTTTGGTAAAATTATTTATGACTGTAGCTGAAATTTTAAATCAACATATCATTATATTTTGCAGAAATAAAATTATTATTAATATAAAACATATATTGTACTTTATTTTAAAATACAATCATTGTGCTTTCCAAATCAAAGAAGCAATGTCATCACGAACTTTTTCCATTTCTTTAGAAGTCTCTCTTGACGTTTCATTGTTTCTAGCATGGATAACGTCGGGAAGTTCTTCACAAGGCATGTAATCAGGATTCTCATCAGCCAGTTTCTCCTGTTTTCAAGAACTTCCAAAGCCGCCAATCTCTCTTCATTGAATCATACTTATTCTTTAAAGATTTTACTGGGCATTTTCGACTTAGTTCATTCTCCAACTGTTTCTGAACTAAGGACCACTTAACTCCTTGTCCTCGCCCATTTTTCACAAAAGATGCGATTAAAATTTCACAGAAGAGTACCATCTCATCATCTGACCATATATAGTTTCCTTCTTTTGCATCATTTGTTGTTGCCATCTACCACACATTTTCATAAACCGAGAATATATTTCTTAATGACACTTACATAAAATATTATACACACAAATACAAAGTAGATTGAACTAGTACACAATGATTTGCAAGAAGAGAATTATCATTATATAAATGACTAAAATAATTTACCCCCATATATGCTATATGGACCAATATATATGCAAGCTGACTACCGACATGATAGAGTAACATAACATGCATGCATATGATGATTTACCTTAAATCTGATTTTATTTTATTTTTCCTTTTCGGCAATTGTGATGTATCGAAGATTATCCATTATGTTAGCTTCCTCAGTTTTCCAACTCAAATTATTGCTCAAAGATGAACCGTTGACTAGTAATATCTCATACCTCCCAGTACATGATGGACCATAAGTCCATACTTATTAGACATGCATGCCATAGAAACACAAAACAAAGAAAAAGCCATTGTTCAGCGGCACGCTTTGAAGCAAGCATCCCAACAATAATCTGGTTATCACTTTCCTGAATTTTTGTTATCTATATTTCCTAGGTTATTGGAAATTATGCGGCAACACTACTCAATAAAAACCAAAACATTAAACATCTATGTGATATATATGTAGGCTGCAGCAACACAGATTAAAATCATTCAACTGATGAGAAGCATCAAAATTACAAGCTTTCACCATATAAGCAAAAATGACGGCATAATTGAGAAGAAAGGGAAAAAAAATAATTTTATCAATAATAACAAATATCACAACTCTATTCATAATAAATCAATGATACATACCTGCAAAACTGAAAGTTTGAATTTTTTTTAGATCTCTAACCTCTGTAGAATGACGGTAGAATTGAGGAGAAAAGCAAAAAATAATATTTAAGCATGTATTAGGGTTATTAAATATTTAAGAAAATATCTTTTAGATTTAAAAAGATAAAAAGAAAATAAAAAAAATTTCAGCACCTGATCTCAGACGCTATATTTTACTCCAACTCAATTTCAGTCCATTTTTGGACTTAAATTTTATTTAAGTTCCTCCACCAAACACCACTAATCATATAAGAGGACTTAACATTGTAGCACCTTATCATTTAAGTCACCTGAAATGCGTCCCCAAACAGAGCCTTAGTGATTTTGGAAGGTTTAATGATCAAGTGCAAGGCACGTGACCCAGTCAACGAAGCTCTAACTCTCAAAATTCGGCAAAAGGTGTCATTTCCTAACCAAAAAATAATTTATAAGGTATTTTTTCACAACATTTTTTTTTTTTTATAAGATACTTTTTTAGAGATAACATATTCTATAAAGTACTTTCTAGCAAAAAAAAAAACTCACTCGTATCACACTCTAGAGAACAAACTAACATTATACAACTAAATTATTGGGAAGGGTTTATTAGCACCGAGGGGGTTAGGGTTTGGGAGAGAGGAAGAGTTTTACTAGAGAGAGAATCTAAGAGTATTGCCTGATTTGGACTATTTGCACTAAAGATTTACAGCTAACTTAATGCATGTGATTTGATGTTATAAATTTTGTTCAAAAATTTAGATACGATTGCTTAGATTGATTGATAGGTCATATGTTTGCTTTTGTGAACATGGTATATATCTTGGTAGTTCATCAATATTTGAGGTAGTGAGTGGCCTGGTGACTTAATTAGAGTATCATCTTTGGCTTTACATTGTAAAATTATAACTGTTGGTAGCTTGTAAAATTCATATGCCTATTCTAAGAAAAAAAAAATCCAAGTTTATCTCAGGAAGATCATTAAGAGTCTCAAATCAAATTGGGACTATGGCCAAGCCAAATGCGGCTCAACTATATAGACAAGACGACTCTTAAGAAAGTGAATTTTAAGGAGCAATCCCCCTCCCAAAATTCCACTCATAGGATTTGATGTCACGACTTCATAATCATTTCATTAGCTAATAAGTAGGCATACAACTTGTAGTCTTAAAATACCACCAAAATTTTGGTATCTTTTTGTTTTATTCAGATTACTTCTAACATACTTCCTCCGTTTCTTAATAGATGCATCATATTGACTTATGACACTATTTGAATATCAATTTTGACCATCTTTAACTAAATTTATAAAAATAAGTGTCATAAATTAATTGTTGATGGGTTAATCTCAATGTATATTTTCAAAATATTATTTTCTTATAATTTTTTTGATATAAAATTGAACATGTTGATGGTCAAAAATATGCATGACAGGTGTGCTAACTCAATATGATACATCTACTAGAAATAAAAGAAGTATATAGAAATAATAATTATAATTTGAAGTCAATATGTTAGAAACCTACCCTTATGGTGGAAATTTTCCATTCTTACCCCCCTCCCCCCAACCCCAACACTTTTAAAGGTGTTGCTTACAGATTTGGGCTTAATTGATTTGAAAACTGAAGTATTATATTGAATGTGGTCATTAATCTGAACCATTGAGAAATTTTTTGCATTTTTGTTATATTGATTATTATTGCTGTTCTGACTAGTAACCTAAATTTCAGATGATAAGTTCAGCTAGTTAGCTTTATCATTAGAACTCATAATTCCTTTTTTCTCTTTGTGAAGAATGAAGGATATCTTGTCACGATATACTAGGCAGACAAAGGAGGAGAAGCAAGAAGAACCATTCCTTGAACTGCAGGCATAAATCTTACATCTATTACTATATAATGTGATTTTTTTTTTTTTTTAAGGATATAATGTGAATTTTTTCTTTAACTATATTTTGGTACGTTCAGATAATGACTCAATGAGGGTTTAATAGATGAGTCAAGTTGCTAACTTTGATTCTTGCATGTGTGAGATCAGGGCCGTCTTGAAGATTTTGGATCTCCGGTTCTAACATGAAAATTAGGTCCCTAAATTCATAGAAAATAAAGATGGAAGGTTAGAGTTCTAAAGATGGAAAGTTGAAAAACCTAAAGATAAATCATAGACAAATTTATTAAGGGTGGGAAATAAGGGTGATTTCTTCAAATATGAAATAAAATTTTTAAAATAATATATTTTGGGGCCTTTATAATTTTGGGGGCCGTGTGCTGTTGGGCTCTTTGCACACCCTTAGCTACCCCTCTCTGTGAGATGGCAGTGAATTTGGAGAGCTAATTAAGAGCAAGATAAGAGGGAGATGCAAGGGGAGGGTCTGCTAGAAAAGAGAAATTGCCCTCTCAATTTCCTTATACTTGCTAAATTCACTTTACAGAATATATAAACTAATTTAACTATTACTCCCTCCATCTCAAAATATAATTCCTGTTTCTTTTTTGGGAGTCACACTTTAAAATTATTGATACAAATATTTTCATTAATGTATACAAGAAAACATATTCATTTGGGTTTTTGTTAGATTCGTCTCAACCTATACATTCATAATATCAATTTTTTATATTTTTTTATTAATTCAAAATAGAAGATATGATAGGTCAAAGGTACCTTTTGGAGAATGTACAAAAAGAAACATAAATTATATTTTGGTACGAAAGGAGTAATATCTTACTACAAAAAGTCAATATTGTGATAAAAAAAACATCGAAATGGATCTAATTAATAGATGACACATCATAACATTTCCTCTTACATACTTGTGAAAAAGGGTAAAAGTTTATGAGATTTAACCTTCCAAGATAAATTTTATTAAGTAAAAAATTGGAGGGAATAATTTTTTTTTTTGAATTAGTTGCCATATCATCAGTTTGTTTCTTTTTGTAGTTTTGGATCAGATGTGAGGTTATTAAAAACTTGTACAGCCATCTTAGAGCATATACAACAAAACAAGCCTTAAATCTTATTAAACCTTAACACATGCAAATCTTCAATTAAAAGATTATGACTTTCGGAGAGATTAAAGTGCAAGTCACTACTCACTCGTTCACGGAACCAATCGTTCATCTGCATCCATAACATTAGCAAGAACAATAATATATATGGAACTAATGCATCTTTATTTTGTGATTGCAGCTAGAGAACAGCAACCTTGCTAAACTCAGTAAAGAGGTTGCAGATAAAAGTCAGGAGCTAAGGTGATTATTGATTGTCATTTTATAGACTCTCTTTGTCTAAAATAACCATGAGCCGCTACGATATTAATGGTCACAAAACTTTAACCATTCTTAACTATATACCCTCCAATCCTTTTCTTTCTGTTTTCCCTATTTGTAATCTTTTTGTTAGAAAATAGGAATAACTTTTTAAAACAAAAAGTGTAATTTTCCTATATTCCCTTTATTGATTTTTGTTAGAGACTCCATGCACGGCAAGATATAAGATTGGACACGTGATTTGTATTTTATAAGTAAAAAATATGTTTTTAAAATTAAAAAAAGATTGCATTATGAATCGACCGAATAAAAGATGAACAAAACACAACCAATAGGTCCAATAATATTCAAATAAAAGAGTCCTACTATAAACAATGAAGAATACATAGTCTACTATAGAAAAAGTAATAACCGGGAATCCCAAAAACTACAAATAATGAGAGAAAAAGTTGATAAGAGAAAGAGATATATAACATGTTTTTTGGACATGAGCGACCATGCTTTTATAATTGTTGTGTTCACTCCGTCACTCCATTTACATGGAAGTATTGTTTAGAAAATGTGTCAAGTTTAGCAAACTTTATAAAATTATGCTGAGAACTGTTTATCTATAATTATGGTTCCTTTTGTACTCATGCAGAAAGTTGAAAGGAGAGGATCTTCAAGGTGTGGACTTGGAAGAATTACTAAAGCTTGAAAGATTGATTGGGGATAGTTTATCTCGCGTTATTGACACTAAGGTTTGTATTATGAACCATTTTTCACTCGAGTCACATACATACCCGTCTGTTAATTGTGAAATTATGTTACTTCCTCTATACAAATTAAAAATGATTGTCGGATCAAATATCCGACATTCTCATAAATTTGTTTACTAGCTAATTGACCTTTCACCTTTTAATTAAGCTGAACTATTTCCACATAACTTGGGCAATTCCTTATTAGTGAAAAAAAAAGTTTCTCATGAACCATTATGTTTGAAAAATGTGACAATATTTTCCATAGAACAAAATTGAATAATTTATACAATACATTAATAATGTAGGAGTCTTTTATCCAAATTTAGTGCATTTGTATGAATTGTCTTTTTTTACCATCTTTTTAGGGAAAGCGTATTAAGCATGAGATTGAAACTCTCCAAAAACAGGTAAGAGCTTAATTCTATTACCTTCTTTCCTATAATGCAATAGTTGATCTTATTGTATAACAATTGTACATAGCTTTGTCCACATGACATGATTTTTATGCTCTTATTGACCTGTTGTGATCTACTCTGCTTTTAATAATTTATACAATACATTAATATAAACCAAATCTAATCATGGAAGATTCATGATATAATTCACTTTAGTTTGTGACAAATCAATGGCTAAACTTAAGTAACTTTAACGTAATGCAACTCCATTAATCAAACGTAAACATAATTGACATGATTTTTTTTTTTTTAACTATTGAAAACGGAAACTAGATATCATTTTCATTATACATTGCTTGGTGTGAGAGTTAGAAAATAATTTGCATATCTTAAAGGATAACAAATTACATTATCCTAGTCAATCTCACATGTTGTGGCTTACAATATAAGTTTTTCCTTTTCATAGTGAAACCAAATACCTCATAAAAGTAAAGACTATAAATAAAGTGAAAGTATTGGGTCAGACCGTCTGACCAATACTTACTGTCAGACGGGCTGAGCCCAAAAACTCAAACTCTGTACACACCACTCTCTCTTTTCTCTTCTTCTTCTCCCCACTTTGTACTATTGTTGCCATTACCACTACAAGGCACCATAAATTGCTTCTTAAAACTAGCACACCTCCTTTCTCTCTCCTCTTCTTCTTCTCCCCACTCTTATTCATATGGCAGAGCCACTAAGATGTCATATAAACAAGATGATAGATCGTAATCTACCAAAATGTCAGATATAAGGTCGTTTCCATATACCACCCACCAAACGTATATGGTTATAAGGAACTCAGTATAGCAAATGGAGAATATAGCATTGAAGAAGCTGCTTGGAAAATGCTACTATGAAGCTGTAAATTGGCAAGACAGGCCACCATTCTTAAAGAAAAACATCCTTCCAAACAGAGTACAAGCAGTCCAGCACACAGCAGCCAGAATACTTTTTTTTTTCTTCTTTTTGCGGATAGATATTTTTGATATTCAAAATCTGTAGACTCAGCAATTAAATCATTTCAGTTAGTTTTTGTATTCTTTCAGTTCGTTTTTTATTTCTTTCAGTTGGTCTTTTTATTCTTTAAGTTAGTTCTTTATTTCTGTCAGTTAGTTCTTTATTTCTTTTAGTTGGTGTTTTATATGTTTCAGTTGGTGTTTAAAAATATTTGAAACCAACTGGAAAAAAAAAAGACTAATTGAAAAAAAAACGAAGACTACCTGAAAAAAAATGACCTAAGTTACTTTCATTTAGACCTAAGTTACTTTCATTTAGACCTAAGTTACTTTCATTTAGAGGTAACTTACTTTTATTTAGACTAACTGAAAAAAATGAAGACTAACTGAAAACAAATTAAGACTAACTGGAAAAAAAAACGAAGACTAACTGAAAAAAAAATGAAGACTAACTGAAAAAAAATGAAGACTAACTGAAAAAAATTAAGACTAACTGAAAAAAATTAAGACTAACTGAAAAAAAATTGAAACCACTTAAAAGTCGTCCGACCAAAAATTATGGTCGGACGAGTCCGACACAATACTAACTCATAAATTAAACTCTCGTACCCTTTATTTGATTATTTTTGCTCTCCATTTTTATGACTTAAATTAAACGTGGTCAAAGATAGTTAGAAAGATAAATCTGTATATGTATAAGAGTTAAATATATTTAGGATGTTTGGTTGGACATAAAACATTTTTCATGGAAAGTGGTTTTTCATGAGAAAACGCTTTAGGAAAACTCAATACTATATTGATCTTCCTTTGTTTGATTGTAAGGAAAGTAACTTTTCTTTGAACCCATTTTACATTGTTTGTGTTGTGTTATTGTTTAATAAAGTGGAGAAAAATGTGGTTTCACTTGCCTCCTAGGAAAAGTAATTTTGCACCTTTAGAAAATGAAGTTCAACCCATATTTTTCCTTCTTTGATCCGATTCAAACTAAACAGAGAAAAGTAAGAAAAATAATTTTGTCAAAAATACTTTCCTCCCAATGAAACACGATTAACAGAGCCAATGCTTACTGTCCTGTCAACAAATTCTAGGAATTTTTCCTAAAGATTTTATTGGTTCAGTACGTTTAAAATGTCAACTGTCATAAGTCATTTCTTAACAAGTCAATTAAACGACAAGTGCAGGGGGATATATTAATGGAAGAAAATCAGAAACTAAGAAGAAAGGTAAGTCACCCTCTAATTTGACATTTTATGAGTCAGTAGTACTTTAGCTCATTATTTGTAGTTGGAATGGAATGTCATTCTTTGTTGCAGATGATTGCATTATCACAGGGAAGAAAGCCTGCTATTCTTCTAGATCACTCTGATACTTCCACCATCCATGAACAAGGTCAATCTTCGGAGTCCATCACAAATAATGGTGGTCCTCCTCTCGCTGAAGACGATAGCTCCGACACTTCTCTTAAATTAGGGTGAGTAACATGATGAAAGTTAGGACACCCTTCTCTCAACTCTCAAGAGAGTATTATTTTGGACATATACTAACCTAATTGTCACGTTATTAGGTCAAAATTATTTTTTTATCAACGTAAGTGCTAATTTTGCAAGGAGTTTTTTAATTCTATTTCAACTTTCGAAACATAAACCACGTATGCTTTTTGAAAATTTTCTTTAAGCATAAATTCTCTATAATATGACAAACTGAAAATTAAACAAGCTCAAGACTCATTATAGAGAGAGAAGAATGAGAGTGTTTATTTCAGTAGAGAGAAGGAAATGAACTCATCAACTATTACAAAGCTAAGAGTAGCTATTTATAGTAGAGTTTGTTATAACTACTATAACAGAAAGTAACAACCTACTTTATTACTATATACAATAGAATGAATAGTCTTCATATCCCCCCTTCAAGCTGGACTTGTGAGCAATCAACAAGACCAAGCTTGGAAGCTAACAGAAGATGCTGAGGTCCAGAAAGAGGCTTTGTAAGCAAATCTGCCAACTGAGAAGAGCTGGACACATGAGCTGTTTGAATGAAGCCAGATTCAACTTGTTCTCTTACATAGTGACAATCTCTCTTGAGATGCTTAGTCCTTTCATGGAAGAAGGGTTCTGCGCAATATGTTGGGCAGCTGTATTATCACAATGCATAAATATAGGAAGTGGAACATGAACATGTAAATCCTGAAGTAAACCTTCCACCCAAACAAGTTCAGAAGCAGTGCTAGACATGCTTCTGTATTCTGCCTCAGCAGAGGACTTGCTTACAGTTTTCTGCTTTTTTGTTTTCCATGAAACCAAATGAGAGCCAAGAAAAATACAATATGCACTCAAGGACCTACTGCTGAACATACATGAACTCCAATCTGCATCACTATATGCAGTTAACTTCAGATCACAATCAGCAGAGTAAAACAAACCCATGTTCACAGTACTCTTCAAATATCTAACAACATATAAGGCAGCTTGAAGATGAGGCTTCCTTGGGCAACTCAAGAATTGACTGAGATGTTGTGTAGCATAGGACAAATCAGGCCTTGTTATATTTAAATATAACAATCTGCCTATAAGTTTTCTGTAAACTTCTGGTTCTTCTAATACTTCACCAATATCAGTAGACAAACCAAGACCTTTAGGAAGTGGAGAAGACACAGCTCTAGTGTGTGTGAGATTTAAATCCTTGATAATATCTGTGATATACTTCCTTTGGCTTAACAAAATACCAGATTCATTTCTGATGATTTCTATACCCAAGAAATATTTCAAGTTACCAAGGTCTTTGATAGTAAATGCTTTGTCCAAGGCAAGTTTAATATCACTGATTTGAGAAGAACTAGTTCCAGTCAAGACCATGTCATCTACATAGACAAGAATCACTACAAATTCTCCATCAAGATCTCTAGTGAACAAAGAATAATCTTGCTTAGATTGAACAAAGCCAAGATTGAACAAGAATTTACTTAACTCTTTGTTCCACTGCCTTGAGGCTTGCTTTAGCCCATATAGAGACCTTTTTAATCTACAAACTTCACCATGCTTGGCCTTGGAATATCCAAGAGGTGGCTTCATAAACACTTCCTCATCAAGGTATCCATGTAAGAATGCATTATTTATGTCTAATTGACATAAGGGCCATTTTCTAGCAATGGCAAGAGAGATAATGATTCTCACAGTAGCCAACTTGGCCACAGGAGAAAAAGTGTGAGTGAAATCCTCACCAGCAACCTGTTGATAACCAGTAGCTACTAGCCTTGCTTTGTGTCTCCACAGACCCATCAGGGTTATATTTCACCTTAAAGACCCACTTTGACCCAATAGCTCTCTTACCTTTAGGTAAGGGTTGCAAGTCCCATGTGTCATTAGCTTCAAGTGCATCAAGTTCTCTTTGCATAGCTTGTTGCCATTCAGGAAAGTTACTAGCTTGATGATAAGTGGTAGGTTCAACAACATGAGAATGATTTTGGGCATTAAAGGACATAGATGAAGAAGAGACAGGAATGGTGGGACAAATGAAATCCTGAAGTTTTGTGGGAGGTTTAACAATTCTAGTAGAATGTCTAATAGAATTTTGATTTTGAGAATGAAGAACTGGTGAGGCAGAGGAGGAATTAATATTCATGGGAACATCAGCTACAGAGGTATCAGTAGCAGCTACAGAAGTATTAGTAGCATCAGCTACATAAGTGTCAGTAGGTAATAGAACATTGTCATTAGCCTGATTTACATGTGAATGAGAAGTAGGAGAGACATCATGATTGGTAATAGGATGATTAGCAGAAGAGTGGTCTTCATAAGGCTCAGAATGCTGATGTATTATAGAATTATGAGGTGTGGAAGATTGAGTTGAAGCTGAATTATGTGTATTAAAATGAATAGGAGAATCATCATTTAAAGAATTGAAAGAGACAGTAGGCATGTCTATGTGTGTATTGTGGTTAGGAAGACATTGAGATGTATTAAAAGGAAACACATCTTCCCTAAATATTACATCTCTAGAAACAAAAACTTTGTGAGTATCAAGATTATATAATTTGTACCCTTTTTGACCAAATGAGTAGCCAATAAACACACATTTAACAGCCCTAGGTTGGAATTTATCTTTGGTGTTAGTATGTGCATAGCATAGACATCCAAAGACTTTGAGTAAGGAATAGTTAGGAGGTTTATGATGTAATATTTCAAAAGGAGTTTTCCAAGACAAAACAGATGAAGGAAGGTGATTAATGAGATAAGTAGAGGTTAAGATACACTCTCCCCAGAATTTATTAGGCATAGATGCATGAAATTTAAGAGCTCTAGCAACTTCTAAAAGATGTTTATGTTTGCGTTCAACCCTACCATTTTGTTGTGGAACACCTGCTATACTCCTTTGGTGAATAACACCTTGAGAAAGGAAGAAGTTAGCACATTGTTCTTGAATGATTTCTGTGCCATTATCAGATCTAATGGATTTAATTTTGGTATTGAACTAAGTGAGAGTCTGAGAGAAAAATGATTCAATAGTCTTAAACACTTGCATTTTATTTTGCAAGAGAAATGTCCAAGTACATCTACTGTGATCATCTAGAATAGTAAGAAAGTATGATGCTCCAAGAATAGTTTTAACTTTATAGGGTCCCCAAAGATCAAGATGAATAAGATCAAAACATTGGGAAGCTCTACTTAGACTTCTAGGAAAAGAAGATTTATGATGCTTAGCATATACACACACTTCACAAAAATATTCATTGAGATGTGAACATTGACATTCTGGAATGTGTTTCATTTTAGAGAGTGAGACATGACCAAGTCGAGCATGCATAATATGAAGATTGGAGGTAGAAGTATGAGAAGCAAATGAGTTTTTAAAGAAAGGTTTCATAGAAGAGCCAAGAACATTAGAGTTCAAAAAATATAAACCTCTAAGTTTCTGACCTTTAGCTAGAATTTGATGAGGAGAGTTTGAATGAGAAAAAATACATTCTGTAGAAGTGAATTCTACATGAACTTTACCATCAACAAGTAACTGTCCTATGGAAAGCAAGTTGTATGTAAAGGTAGGAACAAGCAATACATTTGTAAGCATAATGCCACATTCAAGTATCACATCCCCAACTTCATGAACATAACTACAATTTCCATCAGGCAAACCAACCTCAAGGACTTTATTAAGTCTTCTTTTTCGACAAAATAAACTAGCATCATGTGTCATATGATCAGTAGCCCCTGAATCTATAATCCAATTACTAGAATCAGGCATATGAACAGAGAGTTTACCTGCATTATGAGCATAAGCAGATGTATCTCCAATAACTCTGGCAGAATGAGCATAAGCAGGAGTATCTCCAGGGTTCTGCTGCTTGTTTTTCAGACTTCTCATAACCTCTTGCACAATAGTATTCACCATTCCAGAATCCATGACAGCAGCACCAGAATTATCAACATGAGAAGAACTAGGACCAGCAGACATAAAATCTAATGGAGTATCTTCATATTCACCATCTGTAACATTGACATTTGCAGCCATTTTCCCACCAACTTTGTTTTTCTTAGGATTATACCAATCAGGATATCCTATTATCTTGAAACATTGTTCTTTTGTGTGACCTTTTCCTTTACAGAAGTCACACTTTCGATCATATTTATCCTTTTTCCAATCCTTCTTGACATAAGTCTGTGATCTTTGAACAGCAAGAGCACTAACCTCATGATTTACATGATTAAATCCACTTATCTCTTTTTGTTTTTCATTCTGCTGGACAATATAATAGGCTCTATTGATCGAAGGTAAAGGATCTGTAGCCAGAATGTTACTAATAACATTCTCAAAACTACTATTCAAACCTAACAAAAACTGCATTAACTTCTCTTCAGCATCAAAATCATTCAATTTCTTCATAAAACTACAGCTACATTTAGCAATTACTCCACAAGAACAGGTAGGAAAATTGCGTAAATTCTGTAATTCATCCCAACATTTCTTCAGTTTACTAAAATACACAACAACAGACAAATTCTCTTGTCGCAAATTATCAAGTTCCTTTTTCAATTGATATATCTGTGGTCCGTTTGTTTGACCAAATCTTTCACACACTTCAGACCACAATTGCTCAGAATTATCAACATATGTGAAGTTATCAGCTATATCAGTATCCATGGAATTCATCAACCAACAGGTAACTAGATAATCACTCCTCATCCATCGTGAAAAATCTTTATCATTAACATCAGGTTTCTTGATTGTACCATCAAGAAAACCTAATTTATTTTTCGCCATCAAAGCTCTTCTAACATTTCGTTTCCAACTCAAGAAATTATTTCCACTCAAATTTATAGGAACAATCTTGCTAACAGTATTATCTGAGCTAGAAATGAAATAAGGATCATTATAGAACAAACTCACATTGTTATTAGATTGAGAAATATTGTTGCTGGAAGATTCTTCATTTGCTGCCATTATCAATTCTTCGATTTCGGACAAAAATTGCGGAAATTAGTCAAGAAACAAGAAGAATTTTGACAGAACTCAAATGATTTTTATAGAATCTTGAAGAATTTCTCTTCAAACTAGCAACATTGAAGAAACAGATTCGAAATGGAACGAAATCTGCTCTGATACCATGAAAATTAAACAAGCTCAAGACTCATTATAGAGAGAGAAGAATGAGAGTGTTTATTTCAGTAGAGAGAAGGAAATGAACTCATCAACTATTACAAAGCTAAGAGTAGCTATTTATAGTAGAGTTTGTTATAACTACTATAACAGAAAGTAACAACCTACTTTATTACTATATACAATAGAATGAATAGTCTTCATACAAACAGTTATATATGATCATACTCATTACGTACATTTGTCTTGAAAAATTCTATAATAATTTTATGTTCTTGAAATGTTTATTAACATAAATTGAGAATAATAACGATTACCATGCGTGCCAACTTATTTTGAAAGGCAGCCGCTTAAGTCTTGACATGTACAATATACTATTGCTCTAGTCAATTTTACAATCAGTAGTAGTTCCATTGTTTTTTGAATAAATGGAATACTATAACTTTTTATATATATTCTCCCTCCGTTCTTTTGTTGTATGAATAAATTTGTTGTAAGAATATGACTTTTATGCTTGTCAATATATATAGTCATTAATCATCTTAAGTAAAAATGTTAAAAAAAAAATCATATCATAAAAGATATTGTTAGATTTGTTCAACGTTGATTTTTAAACAAAATGAAAATTATCAGTTGTCAAAGCTACAAATTACATACTCTTAAAATCAAAGTGTTGTAAATATCAAAGAACGAAGCGAATATATAATTTTGAAGAGCATAGACTGAAACATTATTGTTTGAGCTCCCTAAACGATTTTTGATGGTAATAACATGCGCAGGTTATGCCTATTTTGAAGAACTGATGAAATGCTGATGAGAAGTGAGATTCAGATTCATATATATCTATCAACACTAGTTATATTATTATACACCCAAATAAAGACTATTGGGGGTTTGGCGTAGCTTATAGTTTGTGTAATTTGCCTAATGTTGAAGAGGAAGACGTCGATCTAGTGTGTAATTGCCGTATGATATCTTATGAATATTATTCCTTGATTGTTGGTTGCATTGTAATGGAGACCATAAAACTAACTACTCTTCCTTGTTTTGTGCTTTGTGATAAGGAAACCACTATAAGTCATAAGGAAATACTCTTTCGACAAAACCACTTAAATTTTCTCTAAAAGGAACTTTAGTAAAGTTTGTTAGTACTATACGTGCAGTGTTTGGTTTTGAAAAGTATGAAATATTGGAGGTTTCGATGTTTTTAGGAACAATTTTTTGAGTAGGTTTTTAAGTAATAGGAGTTTGGCTGCTTGATTTTAGGTTAATGGAGGAAAATCTTGGCAAGGGTTTGGAGAATTTTGAATGGATATTGTTCGTCCATGATGGAAAATATGAGTCATTGTATAATCTTAAGGCTGTTGAAGCCCTTTATCTTTGGACTTCAAAGATCATTCCGATCATGTGATAGAATTTGAAAAACTGTTAGATTTGCCTTGTAGGAATTCTCTTGTAAAAAAAAAAATATGGTAATGAATTTTTCTCTCTTTTTATATACTCAATTTCAAAATCAAACACAGATAGAATTGCTTGTCATCGAGCAAAATTTTGTTTTGAACATCCTTTTTTAACTTCTTTTGCTGCTTTGCAAAATTCTTAACAAAAACTTTTTATTATAAAGATCATCTTGAAATTTTGAAATGCATAAAACAATTGACAATATTTCTTTCTTTATAGTTGAATAATTCTTGTAAGGACCAATCCAGACACCAAAAAAATCGACGAACAAACCTATTGTAATCCAGAGAGATGGTATAACGATTAAGTTGTCCCTCACTCTCTACATTATACTAGTTGCCTATTAGTTTTTTACATATACATGATGCATATGATAGATGAATTGGCAAGGTGCAACAAATATTCAAGGTAAAATGTCAATTTTACGTGGAATAACCCATTCCCTGACAATTATGGGACAACCAACCTTCTATTATTACTAAGCAATTGAGAATGATGAGGTGGAAGAATGGTAAACCCCTTCATCGTCCACCCACGAGTTGTGGTTTTGATTTTCATCAAGGAAATCAGGCGGTTGTGACTAGTGGTGTCAGAATCAAATCTGACCGCTGGGTCAACCTGATTTTGACCTGACTTGAACCTGGTTCGACCTGTGAGGGTCAGTCCTTAGACCTGACCGAAACCTGACCTGGGATTACCCAGACCTGACCGGCACCGGCAAGATTATATCCTGACCTGTTCAGACAGACCTGCTCTCAAACCCGAACCCGACCGCAATCAACAAGATATTATTAAAATTCAATTTTTTTATATCTACAAAATAATTTAAATATGTTAATTTATAAAATTGCTTACATTTAATAATTAATTAAATAAAAAATTAAAAATTAAATTACATTTAATTTGACTATTTGAAGGTTACACTTTCAATATCATGTATTTGTTTATATTTTTATTTTCATTTATTTTTGAATTATTTGTGTACATTATTCTCTTGTTTTAATTTTACATCTATTGATGTATATTATTAAAGTCACAATGTCAACATGTAAATTATTTTTACTAAAATTAAATTGAACAAAAATTGGCTGTCAAAAAAAAAAATTGAACAAAAATTGAGTTGAAACTTGACAAATTTTAATCAAAAATTGAACTTGACTAACCAAAGCTGTTTAGTAACCAAATTAATTTATTGTTATCTACATCAAATTGTACTTGAATTCACAAGTCAATTATTTTTACTTTGATTTTTTTATTAAACTTATTAAACCTAAGATAACATCAACTTACAAAACTATTTCTATATCCCAAACCAGCAATTTTAAATCGCTTAATCAAGTACTTGTTAACTACTGGTTTTATGCAAATCTTGTTCAATTAACAAACACCACCAACAATCTTTATCATTTCTGAAAACGCAAGAGATTCTACATGCAATATCATAATACAGCTAAATTAATAAGAATATAAAAATAAGAAAAAGACAGTAAATAAACAAATAAATTAACAAAAACAAGAAGAAAAATACAGTATACGAAAAAATAAATTAATAAAAACAAGAAAAATGAATTACAAAATTCTGAATTATTCAGCGCAAAAAATAATATTATACGAATTAAAAATCTAAAACCTAATATTTAAACAAGCTAAATTAATAAACGAATTGCGAAAATAATGTATATTGACAAGCTAAATCAAAAATCTAAAACAATATTCAGCCTTGTTGAAGATTTCGACAATTAAAAATCTAAAAAAAATATATTAACAAGCTAAATTAAGAAATAATTTACAACGATGAACAAACTAAATTAAAAATAGACAAAATTTCCCCTCAAAGAAAAAATAGACAAAATTTAGTTAGAGTTTATTAAAATTACAATTAAACGCTGAATAATTCAGAATTTTAATAAACTAAATTAAAAATAAACGCTAAAAATCTTTCGACATTCTCATCTCATCAACTCCACATCTCCTTCCTCTGAAATCAACTCTTCGTTTCCGATTCCTTCCGTCGATTCGTCCTCCTACCATATTCCATTTTCACGTCCTCCTGATCCTTGTCAACCAAGACAACACGGACACCTTCAGTGAAATCTTCTCTAAGTGAAGATCTTAAAGCAATTCTATACTCTAGTTTTATCACTCCGCTCAGCTATATCAAGCAGCAAAAGAGAAATTAAAGGAGGACAAAATTGTTACCAAAAATGCATGAAATGTGGTAGGAGGACGTGAAAATAGAATGGTTATGACTTACTTTTGACAGATCAGCATCATTACTTCTTAGGCCTGATCCTAATGTGATAGAGATAGAGGAAGGAGAGGTTGGCGTGCGGTTGTTGACGACGGTTGTTGATGAGCTATAACCGGTCTTGGAGGACTGAACCCACGTATGTGGCAAAATACATAAAAATGGTGGCTGTGAGAGAGGATCTGAGAAAGTAGATAGAGGAAGGAGAGGACGGTTGTGCCGTCGAGGGAGATGGCCAGATGGGAGATCGATGAAAAATGTGGGTGCTTCTTTTATACCTAAGAATGTTAGGGTTTTTTAAATTCAATCTCATTCGTTTGATCGAAATCATCAACGGATGAGATTAGATCCCTTTTTTCCCCTCTTTTATATTTCAATACACAATTAATGGTTAGATTTTAATCCTTCTCATATCAATGGTTCTAATTCATGATCCATGATATCATTTTTTAGCCAATAGAAAAATAGAATAACCTAGCACATGGATTGATGACCTAGCACATGGATTGATAATCTTATATTCTTATCATCTTAATAGTTCTTATGTTGGTTTAGTCTTACGGTCTTTAGTAATTAGTTAATTATTACTATTTCATTATAATTTTAAATTTTAATTATCTTTATTGAAGTTGTTATTAGTATTATTTAAGTATGTATGTATGTATATCGATCTTAATACTTTATTGATTACCGTGATTTTTATTGATTTTTCATTGTCATCCTTATATTTATCGCACACACACATATGTATGTATGTATATATATATATATATATATCGATCTTAATACTTTTATTAATATGATTCATTTACAAATACATAACAAAATCAAGATGACCCGACAAAGAGTTACCCGAAGTTGAATTGGCGTTCAATAGCGAATGGACCCGATGTTTCACAATGATCGAACTAAGGTCATTACTAATTCAACCCGAGTACATTTCACTTAACTCAACCGTACATGAAACCTAAATACGACCTTCGTAAACCCGGCTAAAAAATGTCAAAGGGCGCTTATACCCGGGAATGGATCGACTTGTAAATGGAACGTTCAGACCTGTCCGGCACTCGGGAATCCAATGATTCAAATGTGTTCGACCCAGTTGAACAAAACCTGACCAGTCATGACCCGGGGGACTGACAATCAGAATTCTGACCTGTCCGGGTATGACCTGGTTCGCCGTGGGTATACCCAGAACCTGTTTACTAACCTGTTTTGACACCACTAGTTGTGACCTGTGGAGTAAGTTGTACTTAGGTGCCTCATAAAAGGGTGTTAATGTAATTTACCTTACCATTTTCTTTTTTGAAAAAGTTACTACTAAACAACTAACATGTTTTAGCAATCACCCAATCACTTTATTTGCACACAATGTCCCTTACTAGATCATGTAATATAAATATCCTCTTAGAAAAGGTTAATCTGATCCTTAAGGATCATTCTAATTTTCTCACTTGTGTACATAAAAAAATGACTTATGCCCCCCTTTTAACAAATGAAATTCTACCTTTTTTCTAAAATATATTTTACTCTTCTTATATTTAGATATCAAATATATAATATAGTATAGTTTTTTCTTTGACAAGAAAGGAGAGATTCCAGTTAAAGTAAAACAATAAGATCTATATTTATTATTCTCCGTAAACAAAAAAAGATTGAAATATCAAAACAAATTTCCTAATATGTAAATATACGTAAATGCAAACTCGATTTCGGCTTTCAAAACTCGTTCTATATTTGAAATTGAGTTTGAAAGACAAGCATGGAACACCCATGTTAGAAATGAGTACAAAATTTCCAACATTAAATACATTGAGCAAATTGCTATCAGGAGAAGCTAAAAACAACACTAGATTCACCTTATTAATTTTAGTATTATTTAGGAGAAACAAAATATAACATTGACTACATTGTTTCTTTTTAATCTTCGTGATCTGAATACCACACTTGCCAACTCGTAATTGTGACCATTAATATCTTAATTAGTAATGAACAAGTTAAAATTACAAAAAAAAAAAATGTTTTGAAAATATATGTTGCTAGAATTTAACAACATCCCTTATGTCTATGTTTTTCCTTATATATAAATTACCGATGATAATTAAAGTGGAGTATGTTTTTTTTTTAAGAAGGAAATAAATAAACTAGGGAGGTATCCATCTAGTGGGCCACCCTAAAGCATCCTTGCGGATGATTATAGAGAAAGGGTAATTAGAAATATCAACCAATAGGTGAGGTTTTCAGTGGAGTGACCCTTCGAAGCCAACCAATCTGCAGCTGCATTACCTTCCCTGTAAACATGAGAAATCCGAAACTCCTCAAACTGCTTAAGATCCTCAAGACTATCCGAAATGATAGCATGAATGGACCAGGGGATCTTCCAACTCTTACGAAGAGCTTGAATGACAGAGAGATTATCCCCTTCAATGCTAATTTTCCGAACACCCAAGGAAAGAGCGCCTCGAATGCCTTCATAGAGACCCCTAGCTTCCGCCACAATAATGGTCGCAGAAGAGGCAAGCGCACCTGCACCACAAAGCTTAACACTCCCACCATGATCCCTAATAATGAAGCCAAAAGCAGCTTGACCATTATCAAGCTTTGAACCATCAAAATAGAGTTTAACAAAACCTTCCGGAGGTTTAATCCAGGAAGTCACATCCCTTTGCCTGGAACTACTCCTACTAGGCACGACATGCCGACCTGCCTCACTACCCACCCCCACTACTTCCGTCACCCTCTTTAGACTACGCAGAGTATCCATATAAGCACATATCATGTGACTCACCTTACTTGCCGTGCAAGCTTCTTCCCTAAAGACAACACCATTACTATTATACCACACGAACCACCACGCGACAATAATGAGCTCCAGCTCCTCCTTCGTGGACCTGGCTCTGACGATATCCAGAAACTCCAGAAAAGAAGTATTATCTTGGATAACCTCTTAGGATGGAAGGTTAGTCAAACACTCTAGATCCTGAAAAACCTCTTTCATAAGCGGGCACCTAGAAAAAATATGGGCCGTGTCCTCAGCCTGAGCAGAACAGAAAACACACTGCAGGGGAACAAAAACATGGCACAGCTCCAAACGCTTTTTCGTTGGGAGCCCATTATGACAAATGCGCCACAGGAAAAATTTAATTTTAGGAGGGACACTAAGCTTCCAAATCCAAGAAAACACCGAATGACTTGGCTCCGGCGACCCTAGCCCTTGAAGAAGAGAAACACCCGACTTCACTGAGTAGACTCCATCTGGAGACAGACCCCAGAATAGAGTATCCTGCAGAGGATGGCGGGGAAGAAAAACACTCTTAATATCCTGAACAAAAGAAGGCGGCAAAACCTCTAATAAAGCTTCAACATTCCACTGGCGATCCTGGGAAATGAAACGACAAACAGCATCCCCTTCTGTCCCCTCTTTCACAGAGCACAAGTCCGCTAAAGGAACATCATAAACCCATTGATCAAACCAGAAGGACACTGCTTGACCCTGTAATCCCCCACATTTTTAAAGGATTTTCATAAATATATTAAAATATTTATGTAGTTATATTTAAATCCAAATGAGTTTGGAAAATGATTTAACTTTTAAAAAGGGTTGACTATTATTAAAAAGTCAACTAAAAATATTTTCATAGCTTAATAAAATTGAAAATGTTTTAATTAAGCATGTCTTAATAAAAGCTTTAAGTATTAAAAGTATTTATTGAAAAAGAAGTTTAATGGAATCGAAACTCCTAAAAGGATAAAAAGGAAAAGAGTCATGTTGATGATTAAAGTCCTAAGTTGTTCATCTTATTAATCATCAAATCTTATTAAATCTTATCTCTTTTCCTAAGCCTAAAAGGATTAGCCTTTATGTAAATATCCTAAAACCCAACTATTTCACCCTACACACTTATTTTCTCAGAATCACGCCACTTTCTATTCTCTCTCTCCTCATGGTTTTCTTTTTCCTCTCTTCACTCGTTTTTTCTTTCACCCGAATCTGATTGGCCAGATTTCTCATAGTTCCATTAATTTTTAGCCAAAACTTCCTTCTTGAAAGTTGTAGATCTCGAAAAGTTATTGAAGTTAGGCTCAAGAATCACTCAATTCCGATTCTTATTCTATTAGTTATGGCCTCTGCAAGTTTCGCAATTCTGCTGCCATATTTCACTCGCGAATTCGGTATATCTCTTTTTTTTCCTTTTCCTTTTGATTCTTTTCCTCCTTATTGTTTTGGTTGTTTTCTTTTCTTCTTCTCTAAGATTCCATTAAGTATTAATTTTTACATTATTTTATTGTTATTAGCATTTTTATGATTTTAATTATGATTTTATATGGAAAATATATTTCGGTTTTCATATGTGTAAAAATAATAATTTAGATTTATTATTTTCAGTTTTTATTATGAAAGATATGTTTTTAGGGTTTTAAATCATAGAAACTATATATTTAAAGTATAAATATGAGTTTTGAGAGAATATGATTTTTTATGCATTAATATATTTTCAGAAGGTTTATAAATTTTTATAAATGCTGGAATTTCAGAAAGTTTGTATTTTAAAGGTTTTTAATGATTTTTAATCACTAGAATAGTTGTACTATACTAGGGATTAAAAATATGAAAGTTTAATACATAAAAACGATTTTAAAGACGTTTAAAAGGGTTTGGGACGTTTTTAAAGTTGCTGTAAATTTTTAGTTTAAGTATTTACTTGTTATTTTATTTTTCTAGGCGGAGAATTCATAGTAGGGGACTTTTAGATCGAAAAAGTGGCCTACCGTTTCGTTTACACAAGGTACGTACATAGTCTACGTGCTATATGATTTAGAAACATGCCTTAGGGATGTTTTATTTATTAGTATCATGTATAGGACTATGTTGTTCGTATATATGATTACCGGAATTGTTTTACATGTTATTTTGCCTATGTGCTACATGTAAACTAGAAGTACTTAAACTAAAAATTTACAGCAACTTTAAAAACGTCCCAAACCCTTTTAAACGTCTTTAGAATCGTTTTTATGTATTAAACTTTTGTTATTTTTAATCCCTAGTTTAGTACAACTATTCAAGTGATTTAAAATCATTAAAAACCTTTAAAATACAAACTTTCTGAAATTCCAGCATTTATAAAAATTTATAAACCTTCTGAAAATATATTCAATGCATATAAAAATCATATTCTCCTCAAAACTCATATTTATACTTTAAATATATAGTTTCTAATGATTTAAAACCCTAAAAATCATATCTTTCATAATAAAAACTGAAAATAATAAATCTAAAATTATTATTTTTACACATATGAAAACCGGAATATATTTTCCATATAAAATAATAATTTAAATCATAAACATGCTAATAAATAATAAAATAATGTAAAAACTAATACTTTAATGGAATCTTAGAGAAGAAGAAAAGAAAACAACCAAAACAATAAGGAGGAAAAGAATCAAAAGGAAAAAGGAAGAAAAAGAGCAATATACCGAATTCGCGAGTGAAATATGGCAGCAGAAATGCGAAACTTGCAGAGGCCATAACTAATAGAATAAAAATCGGAATTGAGTGATTCTTGAGCCTAACTTCAATAACTTTTCGAGATCTACAACTTTCAAGAAGGAAGTTTTGGCTAAAAATTAACGGAACTATGAGAAATCTGGCCAATCAGATTCGGGTGAAAGAAAAAACGAGTGAAGAGAGGAAAAAGAAAACCATGAGGAGAGAGAATAGAAAGTGGCGTGATTCTGAGAAAATAAGTGTGTAGGGTGAAATAGTTGGGTTTTAGGATATTTACATAAAGGCTAATCCTTTTAGGCTTAAGAAAAGAGATAAGATTTAATAAGATTTGATGATTAATAAGATGAACAACTTAGGACTTTAATCATCAACAGACTCTTTTCCTTTTTATCCTTTTAGGAGTTTCGATTCCATTAAACTTCTTTTTCAATAAATACTTTTAATACTTAAAGCTTTTATTAAGACATGCTTAATTAAAACATTTTCAATTTTATTAAGCTATGAAAATATTTTTAGTTGACTTTTTAAATAGTCAACCCTTTTTAAAAGTCAAATCATTTTCCAAACTCATTTGGATTTAAATATAACTACATAAATATTTTAATATATTTATGAAAATCCTTTAAAAATGTGGGGGATTACAGTCTACCCCCTTAAAAGAAGTTTCGTCCCGAAACTTAACACAAAACCCTCGTACTTTCAAAAGTTTGAACTAACATTTCGAAAACTTTTGGAGAAAAGGTAGTGCCTCTCGTGCACTTTCCCATTTTTAAAACACTTGTGTTACTTATGAACACTTTTCTTATGCGGAGACTCTACTTCTTTTGCACTTAACATGTGCAAATTGCCCAACATAGGCATACATATGCATGAAAATCTCATAAAAATACACAAAAGCGCGAATTTATCGCATTCTACCCCCTTAAAGAAAACGAGTTACGCCCTCGTAACTCACCTCAAGGAATAGGTCTGGATACTTTTTCTTCATATCCTCTTCGACTTCCCACGTTGCCTCTTCTGACTCGTGGTTAGACCAAAGAACCTTGACAATATGAACATCCTTGTATTTTCCTGTTGAGAATCTTGACAGGTCTTTCCTCATATGTGAGGCTACTATCTATCTGAACTCTTTCAGGCTCTAACACATGGTGCTCATCAGGGATATAGCGCTTCAGTTGGGATATATGAAACACATCATGCATCTTTTCAAACTCCATTGGCAACGCCAATCTATAAGCTACTTTCCCAATGCGCTCTAAAATCTCATATGGGCCTACATATTTAGCACTCAGCTTGCCCTTTTTCCCAAATCTCATAACGCCTTTAGTGGGTGATACTTTCAGGAATACTTTATCACCTACAGCGAACTCATCTTCACGACGTTTTAAATCCGCATAACTTTTCTGCCTATCTTGCGCAGCTTGAATTCGAGCCTGAATCAATTTGACATTCTTGACGGTCTCTTCAATAAATTCAGTCCCCAAGACTATGTGTTGTGCATGTACATGTTATGTTTTATGCACATGTTATGTTTTGATGATGAAAATTAATATAATATGTTGTAGCATGAAAGTATGTAACAGTTGCAACAGATGCATGAAGAAAGAAATTGATAAACGAAGACTTTGAAGAAAAGAAGAATCAAAGAAGAATCAAGAATGAAGTTTTAGTTTATAATTTCTTAGAATAGTAACTTTAGATTAAAATGTAATATGCTCAAACTTGGTGATATGCTATGTGTCGAAATATAGATTATATGATATTAGTATAATATTATTATTTTCTTAGAGTTAAGGAAATAAATAATTATGTTAATATTATATGTCTATATAAAAAGGAAATTAGTTTTCAAAATAAGGGAAATAGATTTTCGAAATCAGAAATAAAAAGGGATTAAGGAAAATGAGTTTTTAGAAAAAGATTTTGTAAAACCGAGTTTCTAAAAGATTTTAATAAAAACGAGTTTTTGAAAATATTTTAACAAAAATCAGATTTTGATAAAAACGAGTTTTAAAGAATTTTAGAAAAAAAAGAAATTTTCGGAAAAAACGTGTTTTAGTAAAACGTGTTTTGGAAAAAAGATTTTGATAAAATTGTGTTTTGATAAAACGTTAGTTTAGAAAAAGATTTTACAAAAAATTGTATTTCCTTAAAATGTGTTTTACAAAATAAAGAATTTTAGAAAAAAGATTTTTACAGAAATCAAGTTTCCTTAAAACGTGTTAAAAAGATTTTTTATAAAATAATTTTATTTAAAACGTGTTTTTCTAAAAAACGTGTTTTTCAAAGAGATTTTATAAAACTGGAATTTCCTAAAAACAAGTTATATAAAATCAGTTTTTATTTTGGAAAATAATTTTTGAGTTGAAAAGAAAATCTATTATGGAAAACATATCTTTTTAAGAATAAAGATAAAGATGAAAAAGATAAAGATTGATTTTCTAAAAGAGAATTAAATCCCTTGAATTAAGGAATTGAAAGATATCCTTTGGAAGGATATTCGTCCAACCCATGTTCTATAAAAGGGATTCATAATTCACTTTTAGATCTTAAGTTTTCAGAGAGAAAATCGAGTCTAAGTAAAAAGCTGAAAACTATTTCCTTGGCACTGAGCATAGCACTGAGCTGTTAGGTTTAAGTTACTATTTCATAATTGTAATTGTCCTCTATTTGCTTGACTAAGAAGCACATCTTTGAGGATCGTTCTTTCTTGTAACTTTTACATTATTGAGAGTGCCAACACTTAGAGTTAAGTGTTGGGGGAGTCATTACTAGGGTTAGTAGTGAGGGGAATCGTATTGTATCAAGAGTTTGATATTATAGGATTCAAAGAAATAAAAGAGTTTTTGTTTCTTGTGGACGTAGATCTCAGAGGTGAGATTGAACCACGTTATATATTGTGTCAAATCTAATATCTTTTAAGTTTATTATTCGCAAAAACGCAAAATAACAATTTTCGAGTGTTCAGCTCAGAGCCTGGCACTGAGCTGTGAAAGGATTTTTGTGAAAATCGATTAGATTTCGTCACTCAATTCAACCCCACCCTTCTTGAGTGTTCCCTTAGGTTACAACAAGTGGTATCAGAGCAGGCTATTCTCGTAAGACTCACATCTAGAGAATAGAAATCATGAACACACAAGACGACTTTCGCGACAAGTATTCCAAGTGTCCAATTTTCAACGGGAAAGATTATGGATGGTGGAAGACCAGGATGAGGATATACATTCAAGGTTCTGACTTTCAATGCTGGAGAATCATCAAGACTGGACCTCTTCCTATCCAAAACAAAGACGACAAAGGTAACCTGTTCGACAAAAAGGAAGAGGAGTACAATTCTGTTGACTACGGAAAGGCAGAAAAGAATTTCAAAGCTATGAGTATTCTCCAATCTGGAATTGGACCTGATGAATATTCAAGAATCTCTGCGTGCACCACTGCTAAGGAAATTTGGGACACATTGGAATTGGCACATGAAGGTACAAACGAGGTAAAACAGTCTAGGATAGATTTACTAGTCCAACAATATGAACTGTTCACAATGACTAAGGATGAATCTATTAAAGATATGTTTACTAGATTTACACTAATAACTAATGAACTAAGATCTTTAGGAAAAATCTATTCTTCTGAAGATTTAGTTAGAAAAGTGTTAAGAAGTTTGACTAATAAATGGCTTCCTAAAATAACTGCTATTCAAGAGGCTAAGGATTTATCAAAACTCTCACTAGAACAACTCATTGGTTCCTTAATGACTCACGAACTTGTTTTAGACTCTAAATCAAGTGAACCAAAGAATAAAGGGTTGGCCTTAAAAACTGAAGTAGAAACGGATGTTAGTGAAAGTGATGAAGAAGTAGCGTCTCTAACTAGAAAGTTTCAAAATTTTTAAAAGAGAACAGGAGCAACAACTTCAGGAGAAGTAGAAACTTCAAAGGTAAAGGCACTTCTTCTAACCCTAAGAAAAGTGCTACTAACTCTGGTTGTTTCAAGTGTGGTGAGTATGATCACAGGATTAAAGAATGCCCTCTGTGGGATGAAGAAAAGCCTAGAGAAAAACGAGAGCAGTCTAAGAAGGAGTACAAGAAAGCCATGATCGCAGCAGTCTGGGGAGACTCGGATTCTGACGAAGATCAGTGCCACGCTCAGAGCCACGAAGCAAAATTATGTCTGAATGCTGTACAGACCACTCTGAAGACGGCACTGAGCCATGACGACTCGCATCTATGCTTGATGGTTAAAAGTTCGAACCCTCTTGAAGAGGAAGAAGACAGTGAGGTAAGTCTAACTTCTTTAAAACCTTCAATTCATCTTCTTTCCAAAAGTAAGCTTGTCATATTGCTTGAAAACGTAATTGATGATTGTCAGAACATGAATGATAATTTTGATAACATGAAAAGGGAAATAAAAAATTTGACTAGGCTAAAAATTGGATTAGAAACAGAATATAAGGAATTACTTAAGGAAAATAAAACTCTGATGAAAAGGATTGACGAGAAAGACTTAGAGATAAACACACTAAAACAAGAAAAAACTCTAGTTGATAATCTCGTAAATAGCTCAGTGCCAGTCACTGAGTTCGAAGCTGAAAAATCTAGTCTTGAGGAACAAATTGAAAAATTAAATCACGAGTTGAATGATCTTAAGAACTCAAGACAACAATCTAGAATTGTTCCACTAATGCTGCCTAGTGATGCAAAGATAAGAGAAGAGTTGGATAAAGTTAAAAGAGACTTAGAGACTTCCCGAAAAAGAAGTAGTGATTTAAATACCTCAGTTGAATATTTAGAATCACAACTTTCTATTGCTCGAAAGATGCACGAAAAATGGACCAATGGGAAGAATGCTCTAAATTACCTAACTTGCACCACAAACAACACGAACAAAACAGGATTAGGATATTCTGACCAGCGACTCAGTGCCAGGCTCAGTGCCAGACCCTTCGAAAGAGACTTTCGAAAAAGAAAATATGTTGGACTTCCTGAATATCTTATTTGCAACTTCTGTGGAAATAATGGACACCTAATTGACGACTGCAACAAAAAGAAAAATCGAATTGCAAAGAATGTCAAACACGTTACTCAAATCTGGGTTAGAAAAGACATACTAGATGCTCAACGTAAGAAAAAGGGACCCAAGCAAATATGGGTTCCTAAAACAAACAAGTAATCATGTAGGAAAAGGAAGCCCTTGAATTTATTTGTACTGAAGACCAAATAGCTGATATTTTCACTAAACCACTTGCTCGTGAAAGATTTGAAAAACTTAGATTAGCTTTGGGATTGATTTCTAGTACTTAGTTGATTTGTGTGCTTATTTGCCCCCTTTACATGCTTAAGAGTTCGAAAGATTCTATCTACACTAAGTCAGATTTTTGATTTAATCCAAGACTCCTGAAAAGGCTATTGATGCTGTCCTGATAACTGACACCTAAGTTGCTCTAGAAAAATTCTATGAAAAATTCCAAAAGTATCATGTTTTCTAAAATATCCATTGATGTTGCTTTGTCAAAATTATAAAACTTTTTCAAAAAATAGTTTTCAAAATTCATTTTAAAAATTATATGCAAGGCATTAAAAGGCATAATGGACTTAAACCTAAACACATTAACCGGCCCTTCCCCTAAATCTCTCAAAACCCGTCAAACGCATCAAAACCTTTGCTTCGAAATTCTCAGCCAAAAAAAAAAAAAAAAAAAGAGGCCCAGAACACTCCCACAAAAAGATACCGGCCACGAAAAAACCGTCCAAGAAAACCCCTCCGACAAACATTCCGGCCCAGTACAAACCCACCACAAGATTGTCCCTGAACACAGCGCCAACGACTTCTTCTTGTCGCCCACCGCCTTCTCCGACTACTTCCGCTGCTACGACTTCTGATGCCTCCTCCTCTCGCATACGAAAAGGTGCGAATTCCGGTAAGCCCCAATCTCCTTCTAAGAGACCGAAAACTTCTCCGGTCAAGATTCTGACTGGACGTGTTCTTCCGACTACTCGGTTAAAATGACCGGCCTTTAAGTTTTTGTTGGATGAATTGAGAACTCAAGGATGGATTAAATTGCTGGGTTATAACGATGGAATTTATGAATCTGAGGTTAAACAATTTTATGAGAATTTGGTGGTAAGTGATGATTTGGTTTTATCCACTGTTGTTAATGATGTTGTGATTACTTTAACTGTCACTGAATTGGCTCAAGTTTTGGAGGTCCCTTCTAGTGGATTTTTGGAATTACCATACCAAACATGGCCTTTTTGTTAGGGATTGACAACGCCACTATTAGTGTGGGGTGCTTAATGGTGGTGGAAGAAGTTCATGACATGAAGAAACAACTGCAGCATCTACACCATAAACACCTTTCCTTTTATCCTAGTCCTACTATGTAATTTTGTCTATGCCTTGTAGTTTTTCGAAAAACATGTCGGTTTTTGTTAAACTGTTTTGATGCTTTTTGGATGTTTTTTTGGATTATTTTGGAGATTGTGAATTGGTGTTGGTTGTAGCACCAGCATCACTAGCTTAATTAGTTGAGCTATTGGATTATTTTAAACTCTTCTGATTGTGTGAATGATTTTTTTTGTCTTTATGTACTTTTTGAGAATGACAAAAGGGGGAAAAGAAGGTATATAATATTGACTTTGTGTCTTGATGATATCCTAGGTTGAGCTAATGTGAATTGAATATAAATGAGCATGTAGGGACAAGTGAATAATTGAAAGCTATTAATCTGATGTACGGCTAGGTTCTAAAAGGGTAAATAATCAATCCATGCATTGTTTGAGGGGGAACAAAAGTCAATATGCATACTTTGAGGGGGAACAATTGTTTATTTAACAATATTATATTTATGGTTTGTCATCATCAAAAAGGGGGAATTTGTTGTGCATGTACATGTTATGTTTTATGCACATGTTATGTTTTGATGATGAAAATTAATATAATATGTTGTAGCATGAAAGTATGTAACAGTTGCAACAGATGCATGAAGAAAGAAATTGATAAACGAAGACTTTGAAGAAAAGAAGAATCAAAGAAGAATCAAGAATGAAGTTTTAGTTTATAATTTCTTAGAATAGTAACTTTAGATTAAAATGTAATATGCTCAAACTTGGTGATATGCTATGTGTCGAAATATAGATTATATGATATTAGTATAATTATTATTTTCTTAGAGTTAAGGAAATAAATAATTATGTTAAATTATATGTCTATATAAAAAGGAAATTAGTTTTCAAAATAAGGGAAATAGATTTTCGAAATCAGAAATAAAAAGGGATTAAGGAAAATGAGTTTTTAGAAAAAGATTTTGTAAAACCGAGTTTCTAAAAGATTTTAATAAAAACGAGTTTTTGAAAATATTTTAAACAAAAATCAGATTTTGATAAAAACGAGTTTTAAAGAATTTTAGAAAAAAAAAGAAATTTTCGGAAAAAACGTGTTTTAGGTAAAACGTGTTTTGGAAAAAAGATTTTGATAAAATTGTGTTTTGATAAAACGTTAGTTTAGAAAAAGATTTTACAAAAAATTGTATTTCCTTAAAATGTGTTTTACAAAATAAAAGAATTTTAGAAAAAAGATTTTTACAGAAATCAAGTTTCCTTAAAACGTGTTAAAAAGATTTTTATATAAAATAATTTTATTTAAAACGTGTTTTTCTAAAAAACGTGTTTTTCAAAGAGATTTTATAAAACTGGAATTTCCTAAAAACAAGTTATAAAAATCAGTTTTTATTTTGGAAAATAATTTTTGAGTTGAAAAGAAAATCTATTATGGAAAACATATCTTTTTAAGAATAAAGATAAAGATGAAAAAGATAAAGATTGATTTTCTAAAAGAGAATTAAATCCCTTGAATTAAGGAATTGAAAGATATCCTTTGGAAGGATATTCGTCCAACCCATGTTCTATAAAAGGGATTCATAATTCACTTTTAGATCTTAAGTTTTCGAGAGAAAATCGAGTCTAAGTAAAAAGCTGAAAACTATTTCCTTGGCACTGAGCATAGCACTGAGCTGTTAGGTTTAAGTTACTATTTCATAATTGTAATGTCCTCTATTTGCTTGACTAAGAAGCACATCTTTGAGGATCGTTCTTTCTTGTAACTTTTACATTATTGAGAGTGCCAACACTTAGAGTTAAGTGTTGGGGGAGTCATTACTAGGGTTAGTAGTGAGGGGAATCGTATTGTATCAAGAGTTTGATATTATAGGATTCAAAGAAATAAAAGAGTTTTTGTTTCTTGTGGACGTAGATCTCAGAGGTGAGATTGAACCACGTTATATATTGTGTCAAATCTAATATCTTTTAAGTTTATTATTCGCAAAAACGCAAAATAACAATTTTCGAGTGTTCAGCTCAGAGCCTGGCACTGAGCTGTGAAAGGATTTTTGTGAAAATCGATTAGATTTCGTCACTCAATTCAACCCCACCCTTCTTGAGTGTTCCCTTAGGTTACAACACTATGTTTTCACTAAAGTCATTCCAGCAAATGGGACTTCTACATTTCCGTCCATATAACGCCTCAAAAGGTGCCATCTTTATACTCACATGGTAACTATTGTTGTAAGAGAACTCAATCAAATCTAATTGGTCCTCCCAACTCCCTTGAAAATCTATAGCACAAGCTCGCAACATATCCTCCATAGTTTGATTAGTCCTCTCAGTCTGACCATCGGTCGCAGGGTGAAATGCGGTACTCATCTTTAATGTTGTCCCAAGGTTTAATTGGACCTTTTTCCAAAACTTAGATAGAAATCTAGAGTCACGATCCGAGATAATGTCCTTTGGAACTCCATGCAATCTCACTACATGCTTGATATAGGTCTTAGCGAGTTGTTCTTTTCCATGTCTCCTTAATAGGTATGAACACGCGGACTTGGTCAGTCTATCCACTATAACCCAAATGGTATCATTTCTACTCCTCGTTTTGGGTAAGGCAGTCACAAAGTCCATTGAAATAGAATCCCACTTCCATCCAGGAACCTCTAGCGATTGAACTTTTCCCATGGGTCTTTTATGGTCTATCTTCATTTCTGACAGGTTAGACACTTAGACACATACTCAGCTACCTCTCGCTTCATGTTCGGCCACCAATAGATCACCTTAAGGTCTTTATACAGCTTGTCACCCCCAGGGTGCACAGAATATGGAGTGTTATGCCCCTCGTCCATAAGACGTCTCTTAAGGTCATTGCACTTCTGGTGGTACACACCACCTCCCTTTAACCTTAGCTCCCATCATCATGAATCTTGAAGTCTACTTCCTTACCTTGCTTCATTTTCTCCTTAATCTTGTCTAGATGCTCATCCCCGACTTGACCCTCAATAATCTCATCGAAAACTGACACTCCCAAAGAAAGATTACTAGTCTAGCCTCACTTTCCCCAGGATTTAAGATTTCTAGGCTCAACCTTTGCATATCTCTACACAACTCCTCAGGGACTATCAAAGCACTCAAGCTATGACTCGATTTTCGACTCAAGGCATCAGCAACCACATTTGCTTTCCCCTCATGATACTGGATATCTAGATTATAATCCTTAATCAACTCTAGCCATCTTCTTTGCCTCATATTCAAGTCTTTTTGGGTAAATATGTACTTCAAACTCTTATGATTCGTAAATATCTTACAAGTTGCTCCATAAAGATAATGTCTCCAAATTTTCAAGGCAAAACTATGGCAGCTAACTCTAGATCATGGGTAGGGTAATTAGCCTCATAAGGTTTCAATTGACGCGACGCATAAGCTATTACCTTACCATTCTGTTGCAACACACAACCCAAACCATTTTTCGAAGCATCACTATAGACCTCAAATCCCTCATTCCATCAGGTAGGGTTAAACAGGTGCAGTGGTTAAACGATCCTTCAAGATCTGAAAAGCTTCCTCACACTTCTCATTCCACTCAAACTTGACTCCTTTTTCATCAAATTAGTCATAGGTCTTGCTATCTTCGAGAAATTCTCACAAATCTCCTATAATAGCCAGCTAAACCCAAGAAACTCCTAATGTCAGACACACTCTTTGGAGTTGGCCACTCACTCACAGCTTGAATTTAGCAGGATCTACTGAGACTCCTTCCTTAGACACAAAATGACCCAAGAATGCTACTTTCTCCAAACGAAACTCACACTTAGAGAACTTGGCATATAATTGGTTCTTTCTCAAGGTCTCCAAAATAATCCTCAAATGTTCATCATGCTCAGTTTCATTCCTCGAATATATCAAAATGTCATCAATGAAAACCACTACGAACTTATCCAAAAACTCATGAAAGATTCTATTCATCAAGTCCATAAATATAGCAGGAGCATTTGTTAACCCAAATGGCATTACAGTGAACTCGTAGTGACCATAACGCGTTCTAAAGGCAGTCTTAGGTACATCCTTATCGGCTACCCTCAATTGATGATATCCTGAACGTAAGTCAATCTTCGAGAACACACTCGCTCCATTCAGTTGATCGAATAGGTCATCTATTCTAGGCAAAGGGTACTTGTTTTTGATGGTAACATTGTTCAACTCCCTATAGTCTATACATAATCTCATACTCCCATCCTTTTTCTTCACGAACAAAACAGGAGCTCCCCAAGGCGATGCACTAGGTCTGATATAACCCTTATCCAAAAGTTCTTGCAATTGTGTCTTAACTCACTCATCTCAGGAGGTGCCATTCTATAAGGTGCCTTAGATATAGGTGCAGTTCCAGGAACTAAGTCTATGGTAAACTCAACAGCTCTTGCAGGCGGCATACCTGAAATTTCACTCGGAAATACGTCCATAAACTCATTCACTATGGAACATCCTCAAGTTTCAACTCAGCTTCCTTACTCACATCTTGCACGCTACAGAAAAAAGCTCACACCCCTTTCTCATCAATTCTATTGCATGAGCAGAGATCACTCAAATTCTTAGGTTTCCCAAATCGTCTATAGAGGTACATTTTTCCCAAAGGATTTCTCAACACTACCTTTTTGAACTTCACAATCAATGTTAGCCTTGTAAAGACTTAACTAGTTCATCCCAAGAATCACATCTAAATCTCCTAAGTTAAACTCGATTAAATCGGATGGAAAGACACTCCTCCTATCTTAAAGGAAGTTTCTTGAACAACTTAGTACATCTTATGATTTCTCCAATAGGTATGCTAATAGGCAAATCAAACACTTCGAAATCTACTAAACTCAATTGAATTTCCTCAATCAAACCTTGCTCAAATCACTGAGCCTCTAACTCCTCAGTGGCTACTACTTCAAGTGCAAATCTAGACAATGCTATGAACTTGCTATAATACTTAGAGATAGTCATACTTCTCATCCTAAGGTTTATGAACTCTTGAGCTTTTAGTTTTCTCATAAAAGCAGGGTAAAACTTTTCTCTTAAAGCAGCAATAAAGGATTCCCAAATAAACTCTTTCATAATACGAGTCTAGTCTCATTCTCTTTCTACTATAAGTCAGTCTCATCTTTCAGATACAGTATAACTTGACCTACTTTCACACTCTCAGGACATTCACAGCCCAAAAATCTTTTCAAACCCCTAATCCAACTTATAAGAGGATAAGGTCAGCTTACCCCTTAAGGTACGACGGTTTAATCTTAGCTAGTCTCTCAAACATGTCCCAGCAGAATCGGGACGCTCAACTCTCTCGAGTCAAATTCTCTGCCAATAGGCGAATAGTAGAAGCGAAGGCATCATTATTGTTTGACACTCTACTTCGCAACTGAAACTTAACGTAACTCTACTTTAGGTTCCAGCACACTTACATGTCCATCTAATAAGGTAACATTTGATTTGATCATTAAAGATCGCATCAACAAACAATTCCACTAAGTTCCAACATGAAGTGTTCTCTAATAAGTCACGTATCATCCATGTAAAATTATTCGCATCAACGTGCAAGTAGAAACAAGCAAGCAAGAATATGATCACATAATGAAAAATAATTAAATAATAAAAAATTTTACATCACGTGCCCAGAATAAATTCTTACTCACTCATATAAATAAATAATAGCTTTTATTCCTCAATCGATAGTAAGAATATTCTCCCAATCCAAAATAACCAACTTATTCCTCAACAATATCAGAATAAGGAAATTTAACCCATTATAGCTTGACTACTTTCCAACAACTAATCTCAAACCATAAATAAATACTCTATGGAATTACACCATCATTCTCATCCTTGTTTCCTTTATATGGAGTAAACATTTCATCTTCAAAGTCTCCATAGTCTTCACTATAATAATACTAGTCTTTTGTGCACGCGATGCGTGCGATGATATTTATAGACTTAATACTAAGTAGTAACCAAACTGAAAATGCAAGTTAGTATTTAAGTTCACCTCCATTTTGTGAATAAGATTCTTTCATGTTCTTTTTATGTTGTTATTCATTTTTGTGATTTTGAATAGTTTTTTGTTTTTCAAGTCTTATATGCGCATGTTCTTTTATAATTAATATGATGCTCTTTACTAAATATCGTCATGTTCTTTTTTTTGGTTTTATTTATTTTTGTAATTTATAGTAGTTTTTGATATGGATTTCAGTGATTTCTCTATGATCCCAAAATTGTAACCGAAAAGTATAAGACAATTTCAAATTTTTTTCCTTGTCTAACCTCTAAATTCTGATTTTACAAATTAACATTTAAAAATTTTCATCATTTTATTTTTTCTCCTTTTCTAAATGTTCACACTTTGATTTTCAATTATATTTGAAATGAAATTTTAAATTTTTCATACACAATTTGATTTTGCATGAAAGGGTCATTTTAATTTTTCTCCTTTTCTAAATTTTAATAACACTTTGTTTCAATTATATTTAAAATGAAATTTTAAGTTTTTCATACACAATTTGATATTGCATGAAATGGTCATTTTTTATTTTTCTCCTTTTCTAAATTTTAACACTTTGAGTTTCTATTATAAGTGAAAAGAAATTTAAATTTTTTCATACACAATCTGATTTCGCAAATTAATGTAATTTTTTTTTTCTGAAAATGAATTTTTGCAAAAGTTGTTCGCAAAAAGGTTTGATATTGTTTTGTTTTTTAAAATTTATTTCTGAACTTGGATATTTTGCAAAAGTTTCGAGCAAAAATTTACATTGGAATTTTTAAAAAAGAACTAAATTTTGTAACTTTTTCATTAGTGTCATAAATGAATCAAATTTTATACACATCTTATTTTCAGATTTTATATGAAAATGAATTAAACTTAAGTCTAATTATATAAAAGCCCTTTTCAACTAATTCCTATTATCTCCATTTTTTCAACTACATAACAGTTGACTAATGTGAAATAACTTTGAAGATTAAAAAGATTATGTACCTGTTTGAAAGTTCGCAAATCGCCGATGGACGATGTGTTATATCACTGTAAAAATCTTATGTTTTTCTTAGATTTGTGTTTATAGGTAGTTTTTGTGAATATGTAATTGTGAATGATTATTGAGAACAATGATTTGTAAGTGAATTTTGTGAATGTTTTTGTATGTATTGACGTCCTAATATATTAGTTTTAGTTTGTAAGTTTTTTGTTTTTGTAAAGTTTCCTGATCATTTGAGTGATTTGCGTGATTTTTACAATGTGATTTTCTCAATTCTATGAGTGATTTGTAAAGTTTCCTCATATAAATGATTTTTGAGTGATTGTTGAAATTAATTTCCAGTGGCTTTATTCGACCTCCATTTTGGTATTGAGATTCCTTTTGTAATTGAGAAAGGGAAGGGGGGCAAAATAGTCAGTTCAAAAGAGGACACCGTTGCTCCCCCCTTCCCTTATGTAATAGAGATTATTAACAATAATAATCTGAATTCCTAGATCTAGTAGATCTTCAAATCCTTTTGGGTTGATGTCCACTTTCACCCACATTTAAATCACTCACATCGCTCAGATAAGGTCTCCAAATAATATTGTAGATGTCCTTTCAGGTTTGCACTCTAGTACAATCAAACTCTTGAATTACTTCATATATCACTAACAGAGATGCCTACTTTTAACACATAATGCATAATGCTCTCTAAGCTAGTGTAACTATAACTTCCAGGCTCATAACATCGAACATTCTCATCATCACTCAATATAATTGGGTTATGATAGCTTCCTACTCTATTAATTTTGCCTGACAATTCTATTAACTTGTCTGGCAGACATGGTTAGGGATCTACAACAAATAAATCTATAATGGTTTAGCACTCTCTCTAACGTATTCCCACAAATAACAAGGGTAAACAAAGGCATGTAAATATAACACCTTAGCAGGCAAGAAGGATATAACAGTTAGCAGGGAAGAAAAACATTCATGCATCATCAGCAGGGAAGAAAAATAATAATGCACTTATTTGCAGGGAAGAAAATAATAATGATGCTGAACTAACTTTTTAATGCAGGCATATAATATTTCTATCCTATGTGCCCTTCTTATACTACCCATTCTCACAATGCCATTCTATAAACCTTAAAGGCTTAAAAATAATGCAGACACTTTTTACAAATAACATTACTTTTGTGCCTAAAATAATTTTTTGAAATAAAAAAAAATTCGGACCACCTGGTCACTCGAAAAAAAAAATTCGCTCGGAATTTTTTTTTTCGGACTTAAAAAAAAAAATTTGAACTCTTCCAATTTCCGGAAAAATTCCGAACCTCAGATTTCCGAAAGAAAAAAAAATTCGGTTTATAAAGAAAATTTTGGTTCTAAAAAAAAAAATTTATGTCTAACTTTTCGAAATGAAACGTAGGAGCAATACTAAGGTTTCCTTCAAATAACCCATAAGCTAGGTAACTTAAGAAGCTAAAGTCACTTAATAAGCTAGTTAGTTAGTTAGTTAGTTAGTTAGGCGCCTATAAGTCTTAAACTAACCTAAAGCTCTGATACCACTTTGTAACACCCCGATAATTCTCTCTTTTTAGAAAATACTTTTATAACAAATCTAGAGAATTACCCAGGCATTATCGCCCGTGTGATAACGTTTCGGCTTACTCATAATGTTGCAGCGGAAAACTTACTAAAATAAAATCAACTTTATTAAACTTATGAAACCAAATGACAATGTCAAAGGTAAACACACCAACTTAGACTATTGTCTGAAAAATATAAACTCCTAGAAAACAACTTAAATAAAACTAATGTCACAAGAGTCTCTCCATTCCAAATTCCCCAATGATATGCATCTTCGAACCTGTAATGTCAATGCTGTCTTGACTCTGCTCCCCCGAAGGATCACCACAGGATCAATATGCAAAGCCATGATCACAAACACAGACAAGCACGTAATCAGCAAAGCTGAGTACTACATATCAGACATACACAACCCTAAACATGATACTACAAAAACATAACTTGCAGGAATAAATAATAATAAACATATAACAAACTGCATACGACTCTTACTGAACTAGACTCTAAACTTTTATTTCTTCTTTAAATGGAATAGTTATGGGACGAGTTGTCTATACTGAAGTAGGAGATATGGGAGCTACCACATATTCCAATTGACCTGCGATATCGAGGAACCTTTGAGCTAAAAAGGAAAGGTGATCAATCCAATCCTAGGAAAATACATATCACGGCGGACTATGTATCCCTTATGAGTATGTATGTTTGTATGGAAGTTTGATGCAAGCAGATAAGTTCAGTTCATGTATTAATTCGTGAGTGAATTAATGTAAGTAAGTTGAATCATGTGTTACATAGATTCATGAGTATTATTTATTTATCTTATAAGGACCGTGAATCTTATTTGATAAGTATGAGTTATATCTATATAAAGATACAGTTTACTGTTGGCTAGGTTCAACAGGCAAGTTAGTAAAGAATAAAAGAATAAAAGAAGATACACCTCAATGCATAACCCTCACATTTCCTTTCATTTCTTTTCGACTTTCTCTTTCCCCCTTTCCCACTTCTAACATTCAACAAATGAAGGAGAATATAAGACCATCAACTTTGCGTTACATGATCTCATACCCCAGATATTTAACCTTTAATCGAAAAAGCCAATAATGAAGCTAAATTATAATGAAATTTTATGTTCACAATTAATTTTAAAATTCAGAAGGACTGATGGTAGACTGTTGCGATGTTTATTATTGTTGCGGTGGCGACTTTGGTGGTGGTGGTGGTAGGAAAAAACCTTTTTTTTGGGAGAGAGTATATCAAATCAAAATTGTTACCACAAATCCTGAGTTTAGTGGTATATAAGTGTTACATATTAATCTCAAATTTGATTTCTCTATTAATACTCCCGAAGTGACACTTTTTCCATATTATATATATCTCTTAGTGACGTTCTCTTCTCCCGGGTCCATATTCATACTCTTCCTCGTTTTACGTCTAATAAGAATACTATGACTAATTAGGACATGCTACATGAATTTCATCTATTTAAATTTGAATTAGGATCAATATAGAAAAATTGTACACAAATTCGTAGAATAGGCGGTCTACGAATCCAATATTGAATTTTTTTAACAAGCCCATTCCAGTTTACTCTAACCCAACACTATCTTATTCATCCCTTCTCTTTTACTTCTGTGTTTTCTTGATTCTCGAATTACAAAAGACAATTTCAAAAAATAACTCGATAATCTTACCGAACGGATTAAACTAGTCAATAAATGAATTAAACTAATCAATAAATGGATTAAAATAATCAATAAAATGGATTAAACTAGTCACTGAATGAGTTAGAGAATGTCATTACTGAATAGATTAAACTGGTCAAAACAATAGATTAAACTAAAATAGAGTGAACTAGTCCCTAATTAGATTAAACTAGTCACTATATTTAAAAAGGTGGCATGTTCTCTTCTTAATATTGGGGTTGGACGTGCCTAATTTCAAACTAAAAGTAGGCGGTCTCTTACAAGATCAAATGAAAATTATATTACAAAAACTTCATGCAATTCATAAATAAATTAGCGAAAAAACTCCAAATTTGATATTTAACTTTAAGAAATGCCTAAATTCTCTCAAGGAGGAACAAATAATGTTTACCCTAAGAAGTTTTTGTAAACAAATGATGGCAAATGAAATTAGTTTTTTTTTTGAAAACTATATAGAAATAAATAAAATTTTATATTATTTTATTAATTGTTATTTGTATGATAAATTTTAAATGTTATAAACAAAACTATGTATGACGAATAATATATGATATATGTTATATAAAAGTTACAAATATTCTATAAAAAATAATTGTGTTGGCTACAATATGAACAATTGTGAAGGAGAGGAGGTAGCTCAGTGGAGTACCACCCCGAATTTCAGGGCATTGCACAGGGTTCGAATCCTCATCCCAACAATATATTGGGCATTTAATTCTGGACTGTTTAACCTTGTACCTAGCCTCTGAGCTGGCATGCCCTGCAGGCTAGTAGCCTAACATAGATGGTTTTCGAACCACTTATCTTTCCTAATAATAATAAAAAAAACAGTATTTCTTCAACAAGAATAATACAAACTTTTGCCCGTTCTCTCGCAATAATACAAACTTTTGATTATCTTTTAACAATACAAACTTTTGATCAAAATTCCTCCAGTTGGACAATACCATTTATTAACTTGTTGTAGGAGGTAAAAAGTTCAGGTGGTTCAGGTGGGTGGGGGGTTGGGGGGGAGGGAGAAAAAAGAAAGATCATTTTGTAATTTTATTTTGACATGTTTTACAGGTCACAAGTCAACTTGATCTACGGAAGAAATTTTGATGTAAAGTTTGTATTATTAAAAAAAATCAAAAGTTAACGAACAAAAATTTGTATTATATTGTAGTTAAAAAATCCTTAAAAAAAAGATCAACATGAACAATTGTATGTTTCTTAATTCTTCCCATAGTTATTTTAATCGTTCCGTAATATTCCCTCTTCCAGTCTCAGCTATAAATAAGCAAACGAAACGTTTCGCCCAAATGATCGGCTTTTCGCAAATCCAGACACAAAGCTAGTCAACTTCTTCCTCGTTTTCTCTCTCCTCTCGAACACCTCACTTGCTTCAATTAGGGTTTCCGAAATTCTCGATTAAATATGAAACCAAGAGATATGAGCGTTTATGATTTCACGGAAGATGACGAATTGACCGAAACTCTTCAGCAATGGTCTAGTCTTTCAAACCCTAAGATCGATAATGATGTTGCGCTGACAAAGTACCAATTCCTCCAACACAGTATGTTCCTTGCTCTATTTTGATTTTATTTCACAATTTGCTACTTTAATTTCAAGATTTTTGAGTTAATTAGTTGAGATTTTTATTTTTTTGTTCTTAATTTGGAAATTAGGTGCTAATCTTATGCTTTTCATAAGCTTGTTGGTTAGTTGGAGAATGAATGCTTATTTATTGGCATTGTGTAAAATGTTCATCTGTGCTTGTTTCATGCCTTTATGGTGACTATTAGTTCAAATTTAGTAATAATGCTCTCAAAATTATGAGATGTGAGGTATATGATTTGGAGATGTTAATGTCATGTGATTGATCACATGGAGCAGCTAGTATCATCCCTAAAATGTGTTTATTCCTTCAGTATCGTAATTCGCTTTGAGCATGTAAGACTATTTATTGTTTGAGTAGATGGAAGGTAAGCAAAGTTGTTATTTTTGAAGCAATGGAGAAGGCTGTAATGGTGACTTGCTCCTATGAGATATGTTTGTGCTTCTAAGTGTAATGTGGGATGTTCCATGAAAGGAAAATAGGTTGTTTGTGTGTTCATTATAAGATGCTATATCTTGTTTTCCTTGTCCGTAAACTGTCTGGAGAATGGAATATGTTCTGTGAGCTTTTAGATAGGATTGCTAGAATGTTGGGATTAAAATTGGTTAATATTTTTATCTTTGGAAGGATTATCTGACTTATCGCGAGTGATTAATGATTAGATTTGGCAATGAGAACTGAGCAGATAAATGAAGATGTCACTGTTGTATGCGTGGTGATTGTAAATTGTAATGGAACCGATCACTTGGTGTCGTTTATATGACAAAAAGTAACTGTCATGTATTACAACATGGTTTGTAGGGCTACCTTACTTTGTGCTTTAGTCGTGCATGGTGTTTTCTAAGCAACATAGAAGTCCATAAGTTTAGGCCTTCGTGGTGCCCAAGATACCAAAGATAAGGTTTAGGTTTGTTGTACTGCATGTATGGCCAATTGGCCATGTTATGTAAAGTATATGATAATGATGGAGCTGTGGAGGCAAAGTAGGATAACTCCTATCAAAGCATTGAAGCGAGGGGCCATATGTGTTTTGCACATTTATAGGAGGCATTTTGTCAATGTTCAAAGGGATTATGCTAAGGAATTGGAGACAAATAGATAAAGCTAAGGCCACTTACGAGCTAAACCTTATTGTTTTGGCAGATGCAATTAACGAAACAAATAACGATGAACAATCGACACAAGAATTATCGTGGTTCACTAACAATGTGTTAGCTACGTCCACAGGCACACAAAAACTGTTTTATTAGGTTTAGGAGAGAGTACAGATCTTACAGAATAATAATACGGTGGCGGAGGTTAATAATAAGGTTTATATAGTACCCTACTAATTAACCTAAACAGATAGGTCTAAACTCAAAACTAAAACATACTCGACATATTAAATAACATATACCGAAAAGTTTGAGGCCGTTGCCCCCCTAACCCCCACCAGGGCGTTTCACCACTGGACCTGACTCGCTGACCCCTGTGCAAGGTCAATCCTAGCGCCACGTAAAGGCATAGTTCAACACTTATCAAGAGTTTGTGCCGTAATAGAAAACTTTGTCACCATAAACATGTGTGGAGGCCTGGAGGGAACTGAATTTCCAACCTTTCTCTATTGAGATTGATATAAAGAGTCCTAACTATGACTCATCTTCTTCAAACAGTCCGAACTATTGATTAACTCACCTTAGTGTCATCTTTGGGGATGTCTTCTCAAAGTAGTTACACAGTTATAACCTATCTTTAACCTGATAAAATAAGGGAGGTGTTGATACTTGATTGCGAAACAAAAGAGTAAAAGGAGAGAAAATTGTAAACCTTCAGATAGAATATTTTATTTTCATGTAAAATAAGTTTTTGGAAGACACTCTTAGAGTTCAGACTTCAGACTATTCCAGGTTACTCGAGGTCCTTTTTTGCCTTCTTTGTTCCCCTCCATTTTATTTTTCAAGGCGTCATTTTGTTCACTAAAGTGGAATGGAATGGTATAGAAGTCCATAATATGGAGGTATGCATTCAAACTCCATACCAATAAATTGTTTGGTCCTATATTCTTTATCCACCCTCATCATTTGGTTTAATCTTGGAATGTATTATGGTTGTTTTTTCTTTTTCTAACATAAGAAATAAATTCAAGCTTGCTCCAGTAGGTGTGTACCAAATAAAAAAAAAATATAAGCACTCAAATGAAAAGCAAAAAATGGATATTGCAGTTTGTCATTTATCATTTAAGCTCGCAAGAAAAAAAGCATTTGCAAATATGGAATGATCAGACGAATAATACTAAGTAGCTCCCAAGAAAGAGATATTATATAGTTAACCTTCTTTTTTATTTTATTTTAAATAAAATACAACACCACATCAGATACAATGTAAAGGAGAAAATGCTTCGAAGCATAAAAGCTACTCGAACAATGAAAGCACCAAATTAGATTTTTTTTTTCTTCTAAAAAACTTATATTCCGCAAGCAGTATATCGTCATATTAGATTATTAGTCCGCCATTATCATATTTAAACAAATTAAAGGCTCATTTTTTAGATGTAAAATTTAGGGCCAGTTTTAAAAATAACTAAGTTTTGGAGTGAGAAGATCTCTTTCGTACAAGAAGATAGTCGTGTTTGAGAAGAAGATGGAGATGGCACTTGGCTAACTTTGTTTTTTTCTTCGTACTCTCTGGATTTCTAGTTAGAATTTGTATCTAGGGTGGAATGGAGCTAGTTACTTAGGCAAAATGAGGGTATGATAGTTGTTTCCTTATATATTGGTGCAAAAATTTGCTCTAAGTTCAGCAGACTACCAGACGTGGCCAAAAAGATTTACACCAACAAATACTCACATCATATCTCCTTATTCCAATTTTCAGGTGAAGAGAATATAACCTTTGTTTCTTAAATTACTAAGTATACGTAAAAGGTAGAAACTATTATATGTGAACAGACTCCTAGCTTCATATTATTGTTATATTAGGGCCTATAAGTTATCATTTTTTTTTTTCTCGTTTTCAGTTTTCTGAAAACTAAAAACAAAAATATAAAAACTAGAATAAGTGGTTTAACTTTTTGTTGTCAGTTTTGAAAATAAACATGATTAGAATGAGTATGACTACTTTTGATATCATTATGTGACCTATACCATATGAATTTAATACCAAAAACTAGAAACTCACTACGGCACCAAAGGAGCCCTTAGTTTTGAGGATCTATTTTTTATTTTATGACCACATACAAGTATTACCTAGGTCTATCTTCTTTCGGAGACTAATTCTACGCCTAACGTATTATCCCCTACTCGTTCTTGCCAAGCGTAGAACCTTGATCTTCCATGAGGAAGGTGAGGGGATTTGAGAAATCTACTTCAGTTTCGATGTTTTGAACATGTTTCACCACAAATCTTTCTTTAACAAATTATACTTTTCTTACATCCTCTAAAATCAACACCTTTCTTTTAAACACCATACAATGTTTGGATGAGAGTCAATAAATAAATACTATTGTACAAACCTCTTAGCAAATATTGATCATTTAAATTAGATGGCAGAGATTGCGTGTGATACACTTAAGCTTTGGTCTTTTGGACTGGATTAATTGAGACAATTTCAGTTCAATTAGTTTCCTCTCACACTTTCATTTCAGTTGAGATAAACTAAGTTAAGTTAAGTTCAAAAGTGTAGGGCTTTATAGTGGTAATTACGAAGCTCAAGAACTTAGGAAGCGTGGATTTTTTCTTTACTTGAAAATTTGTATGGCGTGTACAGATTATATATGAAAAGACTGTTAGATGAAAATTCTGGACACATTTTAAACCTGAAGGAGTCTGAAGAAAGGTTACACATTTTATCCAAGTGTCTTTGTCATTCATGCACCTCACATATTGTACCTTCAATGTTTTTAAACCTTTTGAGTCTGTCGTTTTAATTTCCATAAACGTTTCATGAAATGGTGGAATCTTATTTACCATATTGTAGCTAGCTTTTGTTTACAAGAGAGAGGAGCTGGAAGGCCAAGGTTCCCATGGATTGTTGAGCTTTGATTTTACAAACATGACCTTGGAAGGTTTTAGGAACTGTTAAACCTTTTATTCTTTTCATACATTTGGCATATTTTGAATGTGCTCTTTCCTGTTATGGGTAGTGCTGGTCTCCTCCCTCCGGTCAATTTTGAGTTTTTCTACAGAGTTATTTTGGTGGTTTGGGAGGAAGAAGACTCTGCTCTTACCTTTTGTCAATATTGTGTCACACATCTCTGTTTCCTGACACAAATGTTGATAACTTGATACTCAAGTGTGAACCTTGAATTACAGAAGAAAAACTTGAATATAAGCTATTTGCATCTGGATAATTCTTACAAGTTTAGCACTCCCCAGCACATATTCTCGTAACACAGTTGGAAGTGGTCCTTGCAATTTGCTGTTGTTCATCTGCAAATACATTTCAATTATAAGAAATTTTGGCAAATCTGTGGTGGCATAGATCACTCGTCTTACAACAGGTGGGTCCACGAAAATGTGGTCCTTAAGGATGTCTGTCTTTCAGATTCTTGGGAAGGCCCTCCTTATGTTAGTTGTATATCTTTTGTCTTCATTGTGCTGCTCGTACATGGCTGTGTGTGGGTCTGTGCATGCTTACATCTTGTTTCTTTTTTAAGGACCAGGTACAAGTGTCTTTTTTCTTGTGTTTTTTTTCAACTTTTAACTAATCCTTACTCACCAGAGAGGAAAATTAGTGTATATCTTTCAATTCTTTATGTGTGGCGGAGTTGTTAGAGAGTATCAACTGGTATTTGGAAGGGTAAAAGCAGTTTATTCAAGAATTTTTCTTTTAGTTACCCGTTTCTCCTTTCCTCTATTATGTTCTAGCCTCATCTGTAGTGCCCTTCCCTCTTCAGTTAATTTCTTGAAACATAAAAGAATAGAGCACATCGTTGTGTAGGGTAAAGCTTTATGCTAGGATTGCTTAGCCTTTATTATTGAACAAAGCAAGTGATGGTGGCTTATAGAGTTCAGAACACAGCAGGGAGCTTGTCTTGTGATTTACTTTTTACTCAATTATTTTTTATTTATTAAGCCTGTCTCCAATCTCAATTCTGATTACAAATGTTTGCAGTCCTGGTATTCTTTCTGATCAAGTTCTTGCGAGGTTGAATATTGTAGTGATTAATGAATTGTTCAGGCCTCTCTTAAGCTTATTTCCTTCTAGGACGAGTGCTGAATATTGCTGCCTTTTCTCTTTTTTTTGCCATTAGCTTCTTCTGGACCAATTACTCAGATAAAAGAGATTGATACTCTGAAACAAATTCACGTTGTCTCTATTGATGATGATGATCGTGGTCTCGTCAATGATGTTTCGGATAGGCCTCAAGAGTCACCTGATAAGGTTGCTTCCAAACAACCAGCAGAGTTTGGTGCTACATCAGACACAATTTTGCAGCAGGCCTGTCATCACAGTGGAGATAGTGTAAATTCCAAAAGTTCTTCCGACATGGAGATCAGAATGCCTTATTCCTTAAGAGTACCACCTGAAAACGGTCATATGACTCATATCAGTCCCACCGTCTCAGAATCTCCATGCAGTGTATGCTGCTGTCTTTTGTGTAACAAGTACTAAATTTATTTATTTTTGGCTTGAGCTTGAGCCATGAGTTTATATTTTGGGGGAATTTTGCAGAATGGTTCAGTTGATACTGGAGATTCAGATGATTGTGATAGTGTTCACGAGAGCTCTCCATCCACTCCTGGTTCTGAGCAGGAAGAGATTATTGGTATACTTTTTACCTTCCTTTGATGGCTCCCCCACCTTCTTTAAAGCTCTTTGGAACCAGTAGAGCTGGCAAACTTGTATTTCCAATTTATAAATTCTTCATATTGCAGTTTCAATGGATGGACTCACTCAGGAGCAGTTAGTTAGTGGTTTGGATATGGTATGTGCTTTTCTGTCTTCTAGTATCTGGCATGTCCCTTTGAGACAAGCCTTTATGGTAATCATTGCATTTTTTGGGATGCTGTTAATATGTGTTCTTGTAAAGAAATCTCAGTTGCACAATCTTTGTACTGATTCTCTTATGCACATTGCAGGAGGAAATGGATACCTCTTTTGTTGTCGATTATGTCATATACGATGATAAATATTTTCCAGCGTGCATGATATCGTTTTTCGAAACTTCCTTTAAAATTGAGATGCCGGCTTTGGAAGAGGAGCATGGAGCATCTACTGTTGAATGGAACATCGATGATATTCATGGTATTGAGTCGCAGTGGATTAGCAGGGTGAGTTGGTGAACCCTCTGACCCCTAAGTTTCAAGTGTCTACTCGTGGTTGCAAGGTGAATGACTTAATAGTTACATGGATCTTTCAGGTTTACACAGCAAAAGTGAAAGTCCGTCTTTTGACAAATAATGCAGTGCAAGAAAATGAATGCGGCACAAAAGGTTTGTGTGAAACTCATTTGGATCATCTACGGGGAAAGGAAAGAATTCAAGAAACCGAAATATAATACAAGGAATCAAAAAATAGAAAATTACTGTTTTGTTTGGTATTGATAGGAAATAAATCCCATGCTTATGTTATGTTTCTCATTTCTTCTTGCTTTAAATCCTTACTAATTACCATTACCAATAGTCCAATACTGTGTCCATTGATGATTGTACCTCTTATTGTAAGTTGTGACAGCCATCCACTGCCCCAGCTTTCCTCCCTGTAGCCTTTGTGCATCGTGATCTCCCTTTTTTGCTGCATAGCTTTTTAGGTCCAGCTAATTTATACTTGAACTTCACCACCAGTTCTATGGCCATTGGCCACAACTTGGTTTCGTCTTGTCACCAAAGCAAAAGTTTTAGCATCTCCAATCTGTTTTCATTTTTTTGGTGGTTATCATGGTCGTTTAGGTTGCACTTGGTCTTCCATGAGGAAGGTGAGAGCATCTCCAGATCTACTGTTTTCTTTGTTTAATTTTGGGCTTAGCCACCTGCTCTGTCCTAATGACTGGTTCTTTTTTTGAGAAAAGATTCAGTCAACAGTCCTCCTCTACTTGAATTGCCACCGCCTACCATCTGTAGCTGTGGTGAGTGCAGCCAGGAATGGGTGGTGCTAGTTTTCTTTTTCTTTTTTTTTTTTTTTGGGGGGGGGGGGGGAGGGTTTGGTGGGTGTAGGCGAAGGTGACATTCGGCTGTACCCGAAATGAAGTGACTTTTTGTGAATATGGAGGCTTGTGGTATCTGAATTGAACTTGTGTTATGTATCGAAATTAATATGGTTGTACTTGTTGATGGTAATAAACAGAATTGAACTGAGACCTTCTATTTATAAGGAAAAAAGAACGTGTCTCAGCCTCCTTTTGCTGTTAAGTGTCATCCTGTAAAGGATGTGATTATATTTATCTTGGCTAGTGTAGAGCTTCCCTATTTTTTGATATAGCTTAACTTCATATCTGCATTTCTTAGGTTTACCATTGCTTTGTGTTTTAGTTCACTGATTCTTTTGTGCCATGTGCAGGCATTGAAGTGTTGGAGTTTTTGGTTCATGATCCTGATTGGCTAGCGAGGCAAGAGTGGATCATTGCACTAAATGTGAAGTATCAGGCTGTCTGGAGTATCGGGCTGGAGTGAGTTTCTGATTTCCAATGTGGAAGTATTTGTCTGAAATAAATTTACATGATCTTTTCCTACTTTATGGGAGTTGGATAGATTACCGGAAGGACTTCCAGATATCTGTTATTTATTCTTTTATGATTCTGTAATCTGTATCAGAAATGCTGGTAGATATCTGCAATTCTGGTTTCTAGACATATGATCATGTCAGTTTTGTTAACATTGTGAAAGAAAGCATCAAATATTTGAGAGTTCAAGTGGACTAGAACAGATCATGAGCTGGACTGTATTCCAGATAAGTGTGCCCCAATTCATCTGGCCAAGATTCAGGCCAAAAGCTGAGGCCCATGTTCTTGGGAAATTTGTCTTTCCCGTCCTTCATGGCGTTTGACCAGTTTAGACTTAAATCCCTGGCCCAAATCAGGCAGGGGGTGGGTTGAGCTGAGCCCATCAGATAGCTGCTTCAATATGACAGTTTAGGTAATAGATTCAGGGGTAAAATTATTTTCTCACTTCTATTCTAGAGAAGTTGGAATATTTATTTGTTTCCGCAGCACATATGAGGACTGAGAAAGTCGTGTTGGCTTACACCTTAGTCATGGGGTTAGTTCTTAGCATGTCTGCCAATTTATTACAAGTTTAGTATTTGTGGCTTTTGGCTATCTAATGTACTTTGACGCTTAAATTTTCTTCTCTTGCAGTGGTAAACTTTGTGAAGAAGGTCCACTTCCTTCAGAGAATTGTGAGTCTTCTTTAGATCCTTACCTTCCCAAGTAAGTGGAGACACATAAACTGAGTAGCAAATTATATTACCAGCTTTTTTGTCCATATTTGGAGACTTTGATGATAGCTTTAATAAATAAATGTGAATGTAAATTTTTCACAGTTTTGAGGAACCTTTTGATGAAGTTGTCTACCCCAAAGGTGATGCAGATGCTGTGTCAATTAGTAAAAGGGATGTGGATTTATTGGAGCCTGATATTTTTCTTAACGATACAATTATTGACTTCTATATGAAGTAAGTATGCTGCTTTGATTTTTCTAAAAATTATTTTATTTTGTTAAATGTTGGAGCACATTCTTTCAGAGAGCCCACCTTTGACTTTTTTTTCATGCTGATATAATACTCAGCTTGACAGTAAAAGCTAGTATCTCGTTGCATATTTCTGTTGCTTATTCTTTTAGTCTGGGATGAAAGAGTTATGTGCTGACTGCAATGTCATTTAGGAAATTTTCCTTGCCACTGACAATTCAAGGATTGTCTTCTTCTGAGAGAATCAACATTCTAATCTCGTCCTGAGTTTTACAGTTAGAATGCTGCATATTATTTGAGTCAATTTCTTGTACCTTCTAGTTTCTTGGTCTATTGTTGCACTATGGGCTATAGTTTTCATGTCAAATTTTCCTTACTACTACCTTAGAAGAACTGGTGTGTTTTTTTTGTCAAGGCTTTATCTGCTCGGTTAAGCTTTAATTCTCTTATCATAGCAGGTTTTCTAGTTGTTTCTGATGTTGTTTTTAAGCGCCTTCATTATTTTATAGTACAATTGGACTTTGATATTGATTTATGTAATTGGATTTTCCCCCCCTAAACAGATATTTGCAGAATGGAATTACTTCTTCGGAAAGGGGTAGATTTCATTTCTTTAATAGCTTCTTTTTCCGTAAGCTTGCTGATCCAGACAAGAATACTTCTGGTATATTTGACGGCAAGGCTGCTTTTCAACGTGTTCGTAAATGGACGAGGAAATTGAACTTATTTGAGAAGGATTACATATTTATTCCAGTTAATTACAAGTAAGAAATCAATTATGTACATTTGATCTCATTCAATTTTTATGATATGTTGTGTGCTTACTTATCTCCCTTTCTTTTTTCTTTTCTTTTTTTCTTTTGGGGGTGGTGGTGCTATGATCCAGTCTTCACTGGAGTTTGATTGTCATATGCCATCCCGGTGAAGTTGCTAACTTTGAAGGTAGGGTCCTTTTTGAGCCGATTATTGTACTAAGATGAATGAAAATATGAATAATCTTGTGTTGTTTTCAGATGAAAATGTGGATGAATATGTGAAGGTTCCTTGTGTGGTGCACATGGACTCTATCAAAGGAAGTCATGCAGGGTTAAAGGATCTTGTTCAGAGGTATCCCCTTCTAATAAAATCTGTAATGTTTATAGAGTTTGCACGATGGTGGTATAGCTCTAGGTGGTGCTTGCTCTTACTTTATACTTCCTCCATCTTTTAGTACCCACAATGTTGAAATATGCACCAGGACCAAGGACTCAAGGAGAGGTGAGAGATAGGGAGAGATTAAAAAGAACCCCCATGTGCTAGGAGAGAGAAAGAGAGAATATATTGCCGAAAATGTCAACATTGCAAGTAATAGAGAATTTCCTAAAATGGGAAATGTTGCAAGTATTAAAAACGGAGGAAGTATATAACAAATATTATCGTGGACTCTTTTAAGTTTGTATTTCATCGACATACGTAAAGCTTTGCATTCAAAACTCTAACCAATCCTAGTAGTCAAAAGCATTTATGGTATAATCTTGTGGTCTGGTATGGAGATCCTGTTAAGTGCTTTGTTGTATGATGATGGTTTGCTGCATGAATATGCATGGTATTTCTATAGTTGGGTTGACAAACATTGATGTCTGTTAAATTTCAGTTATCTTTTGGAGGAGTGGAAAGAGAAGCAGAAGGAGACATCTGAGAATGTTGCTTCAAAATTTATGAACCTGCGGTTTCTTTCACTTGAGGTATATTTCTGGTGTGCCCTCTTCTTTCCTTTTGAATCAATGCTGATGGGATCCTTGATTTCTTGTACTTGTATTAGTGTATGCAGTTGACAATTAGTATATAATAATGTACTTCCCTAAAACAATTGGTTAGCTACATAACTTGTCAAATTTATTGGTATTAACAATAATCTGCTGAAGTTGGATGTCATCGTAATCAGACTGTCGAGGTCTGCGCCTCACCCCCTCCTTAATTTTTGTATATTTATTACTTCCTTTCCTTGTACCATAAGCTTGTAAGTTTTACTTATACTTTTTGTATATTTTCTACTTGTGTATTGTCGATTTAACAGAAGACCATGATGCTGCTTGTCGTTTAGTTAGTGTAGAAAGCTATTGAGCAGTATAGTTAGGCTAAGTCCCATTTACATAGAACGTGCGATGATGCATTAATCAGTTCTAATGATCTTACATATCTGCTCTACACCCCTGGACTTTGCATCCAACTGTAGTTGAGTTCAGACATGAAGGTCTATTTGTAGCTTCATATGTTTGTATGGGCATCTATCAATGTAAGCAATTGCTGCTAGTTTATTCTGGGATGATTGAGAGTGGTAGCAGTGTTTTCATCATGGTTCATTTATTAGAGTTGTATTGCAATATATTTTATCTTTTGTTTGATTATTTATGGATGAACATCTACAATTCATGAAAAATTGCTTTGGTGCTTTTGAGTCTTGTCTTCACTTTTTTCTTTATTTTATCATTATCATGACATGGTTAGGAGCTAGGAGTAAGATAACTAGACAACCAGACATCATTAGATCTCGTTGATGATTGAGTCTATGTTGGATTGCCATATCACATCTCTGAAGTACGAAAATAATTCTAAATGAAACTAGGGACTTGAATTTCATGTCTTGACAGAAGCTATCTGTTCAAGTCTAGTGCGTCAATTGTCTGTGTACTGTGTGGTAGTGAGACATTTTTGTAGCTGGGCTGACATGTATATCTCGTAACATATTGTAGATTAGTAATTGATGAACTTGGTTCATTTCCCTTGCAAGATTTATGAGGTGACGGAGTTCATGGGTAATTCTTATTAGACTCCTTTTAAATGACGTTTTTTTCGTTATTCTGCTCCATGACAATTGATTGTCCTGTTAGAATATGATGGCTACATCTTTGGTCAGATTTTGCTGTGTTGCTTTTTGAATTTTATGTAGCAGATCCTAGCATTGTTATTTTGCTGCCTAGTGCCTAATTTGACTGTGATGCCTGAATTTAGCAATTAATACTCCAAGAGATTGAATATGCTGGTTAGTGTATGGTTTGTTCAAATTCCCATTTCTTCTTGTTCACAAACAGACTCCGGGATTCCCATAACCATTTCCAAATGTTGCACATGTTTGTCCTTACTACGACTATAGATAAGGATATCATCAAAGAAAACCAACACAAAACGCCGTAAATAAGGACGGAATACCTCGTTCATCTGGAACGTTGCCAGAGCATTTGTGAGCCCAAACGACATGACAAGGAATTCATAGTGTCCCTCATGAGTGCGAAAAGCCATCTTGTGTGTATCTTCTGGCCTCACCAAGATTTGGTGGTACCCTGCCCTCAAGTCAAGCTTCGAAAAAATTGTCTCCCCGTGTAAGTCATCCAACAACTCATCAATGACCGGAATAGGATACTTATCCGGCACCGTTTCCTTATTCAAGGCACGATAATCCACACAAAAACGCCACAATCCATCCTTCTTTTTCACCGAAATTACCAGACTCGAGAATGAGCTAGTAGAGGGTTGTATGATACCGACAGCTAGCATTTCTTTGATTAATCTCTCAATTTCGTCTTTCTGAAATTGAGGGTATCGGCAAGGTCGAACCCGCACTGGATTGCTACCATCCTTGAACACTATGGCGTGTTCATGGCCCCTCTTAGGACGCAGCCCCAATGGTGCTTCGAAAACCGCTGCAAATTGAGTCATCACCCCTTGTAGAAACCCCGAAACCTCCTGCTCAACCTCGCTGGTCTCCCCACTAGCCTTCTCTTCAACCTCCACTTGGTTGAACTCTAACCACAATCCTCCACCCTCCTTGCTCAAAGTCCTCAACATAGCCTTGAGGGATACTTTGGAACGACCTAATGAAGGATTCCCTTCAATGTGTATTGAGTGCCACCCACCGTAAAGCTCATTTCCTATGTCTTCCAATTGCTCACTATGGTTCCGAAGTTCCAACGTTTCCAACCATTAAACACCCAAAATCACATCTGAATTTTCCAACCCGAGGGGAAGAAAGTCCTCTTCCACCACCAATCTTCCATCCAATTGCAACTCAATCCCCTAACATACCCCCGCACCACGGACTGCCTGCCCATCCCCCAAAGAAATTCCAAATTCAGCCGATTCCAGCACACGGATAGAAAGCTTCTCAATAGTTGTAAGAGAGAAAATTGAGCGTGGCACCGGGGTCAACCATGATCACGACTTCTTACCCATCAATGCGCCCAATTAATTTCATGGTCTTAAAGCCTAATGACCAAATTCAACGATACCTTAGGTGGAATTCCTTGGTGGATGAGAATGGCGCTTCGCTTCCAACTCCTTCCAAATCGTCATCATCTAAATCCTCCATGAATAACACATTCAACTCTTTCCTTTGGCACCTATGGCCCAATCCCATTTTTTATCACACTTAAAACACAAACCCTTCGCCCTTTTTTTCCTGCAACTCCTTCTTAGTCAATCGTCTCATCTCACCAAACCCACAGTTAGAGGGAGAAAGTGGACTTCACATTGTTAACCGAAGGTTGTGAGGCATTGGACTTTGTGGCCCAACTTTTGGCATTAACAATAGACCCCCCTTGTGATCGATAATAAGGAGACTTTGATATTGGGCCTTTATTATAAATAGAAAACGAACCTAAACAAACGGTTCCTTTCCTCTAGTTTCAGCGCCAACTCCATTGCCTGATCCAATCATATGGGTTAAGAACCCGAATCTCAGTTTGTAAGTCAGCATTAAGCCCATGAATAAACTTGACGATTAGTATTTCCTCTGATACTCCATCCCATCTCCGTGAATTTCCTCCGATACTCCCAAACTGTGGTGGGTTTGAGTGGTGGCAATGCAGCAAACCTCCCCTGGTTCCCTAAGCCGAGTTCTCCTCCACTCAGAATATCATGATCACCGACTCCATGGAGGTCCCCCTTCCTGATCGGATCGGTTCGAAGGTTCTCGAGAGCCGTCCTCACCTCATATTGGAATTTTGTCTGACCCGCCCGAGCCACCATTAGCATCCCTTTAAAAGATTCTCCCAAAGTTCGGGTGATCCGCCCCTCCAACCTAAAGTTGGCCACCTCCAGATCCTCCTTGCTCTTGCGCATCACCTCCTTCATTCTTTGAGAAATTTGTTCTGCAATGGTTAGTTTAGCAACTTCCATAGCCTCTCCCAAAGAGGAAGAAATTTACTCAGCTATGGAGTTTTGCGGCGTTGCCATCTGCGTTTCTAAGAGATCCAACCTCTGGGTTGAAGTTGGTGGTGCCATTTCCACTTCCCGGCACAACCGCTCTGATACCAACTGAGATGAACTCTGTTCACCACCACCTGCGTCGCAATCAACACACCAACCACATTACACTAGAACAGCCAACAAGCAACAATGAAAAAAGTGGAAAACAGAATATAAGAGAAGAAAGATGAGAGGAAGGCGATGATGGAAATTGATAAACAAGTCGCAACAAGTTGGTGAGCTTTTGAGAGGCTCCCACTCTCCCCATTCCAATTTCCATACAATCATTCACTAACTGACATTCTACCTCCACTCCCGTTTTATTCTAAACTTTCTTTCTGTACACATACTCAGCATTAGTCAGCAATAACAAACTCACCTCAGCCATGTGATATTCCTTTTGCCTCCTAGCTCACAGATTTACGGATATGCCCTTCTAGTGCTCCTCCTCTTGTGAGTCGGTAAATTAGGACTCCTTAATTGGTGCATCATATAAGTAGTTTGACATGTACTCTTCATTACCATTATCTGTTATATGGAACATATCAGACCGAGTGACCAATAATTGTTCATATTCATATAGGATGGCTATATATATATATATATATATATATATATATATTATATATATATATATAATATATATATATATATATATATAATATATATATATATATATATATATATATATATATATATATATATATAATCTGATGACTTAATGTTAACCTCGTTGCTACATAATTGCCACTAAACATTTACGTGTATGCATACATCCATTGACCATACATATGTATACATGCCATTCATGGAGGTAGTATATGTCTAATCAGGACATGTATGTATCTTGTTTATATGGGTGATTCATAGGATCTCCTGTCTACTCTTTCCCCGTTCTTATTACATGGATGAATTTGTTTGTCCGTCTGTACTTGCTTTGACTTAAATGTTTCCTCTCTATGGCAGCTTCCGCAGCAGGAGAATTGCTCCGATTGTGGTCTCTTCCTGCTTCATTATGCAGAACTCTTTATAGCTGAAGCACCTAAAAACTTCAGTCCTTTCCGGATCAATAAGTTCGAGAAATTTGTGAGTTCTCTTTTTTTTCCATCGTTTTTTCACCATTCTGTTTCTAAATATAATAGGCATGCTTTGTGATATTTGAGTAACTTGTACTTGCTAGGTTATGGCTATACGGGGATTAATATAGTGTTTTTTGCTCCTGAATGAGATAGTTGTGACCATCTTTTTTCTCATTGACCTGAATTTCATGCTTTTAATGTGCTACTAACATCGCTCTATGCTAGGCAGTAGGAGCATTGACATGACGTGCATGTTTCTGGTAAAAACTGATGCCTAACTATTTGATCACTTGCTATATATTTGGTGCTTGTTTAGAATAAGGTAGATGATTATGTAGTTTGTCTTTTAGTGGTGCCTGTTTCTCTTGATTGCCTGAAAAACACTTCCACCTTTTCATATCATATATTGATATGTCTTTTGAAGTTGTGAATACTATGTTGTTTATTGCATTGATATTACAAATTGGCAATTAATTTTCTCTGGTTTCAATAAAAGTGAAATAATTAGTAATACCATTTGCATTTTATCTCAAGTGACAGATAATATGGGATAAAGTGAGTTTTTTTTTGGGGGGGAAATTTTATGGATGGTGTGCTAAATCTTTGCAGCTAAAGCCGGATTGGTTTCCCCCTGCTGAAGCCTCACTCAAGCGCGTTTATATACAAAGATTGATCTATGAACTCCTTGGACGTCCCCTGAAGAATGCTTCACCTTGCAATCACGAATTTCAACCCTCAGCATTACCAGAAAATAATGAGAATGACAATGGCATAGAGATTGTTTCAGAGAGGAGCCCAGAGAAATGTTGGAATTCTTTGCACTCTCAATCTGTCGGTCTGTTGGATATGCCGCTATATAGAACTTCGGAGTGCACTAATGTCTCAGGCTTGGGTATGACAGAGCTTCTTGAGCAGTGTCAACAATATAACCGGGTAGCATCATTTGGAGACTCAGGATGTTCTATGCCACTAATCAGGGTGAGTTGTTCCTGGGGAGCTTGTAACTAGGTCTAATAATGTTAATAAATTTATTTTAGAAGATAGAGATGCAATATATTTTAAATCTTGACTAGCTGATTACCTCTTCATCGATGTCACTTTCTCCAACATAAAAGTTGATTGGACTTCACTTAGGCTCATCTCTGTACTCTATACTTTATATACACAATTCAGCTGGCTCCAATAGGGGCCTATACTCTATCGACCTGAAATGTTTTTGACGGTTTTATATCTTGCAATATCTATTTAAATGCGTAGACCAAGCTTTTACTTCACTTCTTTCTTTCTTTTCTTATTTATTTTTCTGGACCATATTCTGTATACCATCATTTCTTGTTTATCACTCTTATTAGGAGTAGATCTTGATTCTTTATGCTTTAATATATCTTTCACCTTGATCTGATTTTGTATATTCTTCCACAGGAGGAAATAGGGGCTGTTGACCATCTTGCCCCCTCCACCTTGGGCCAAACTGAACTTCAGCCAAAAGATGGTGTGGAAGCTGAAGCTTGTCACATTGCTTATACACCCTCAGATTTGAACCAGGGGTTCCAATGGAACTTGGAATTGCCTGATCAAGGGGGTTCAGAAGATAAGTCATCCCCTTCCTCAAATTATTCTTCTGACGACTCGCAAATATTTATGATCACTGAGTGTGAGCCGAAAGTCCAAAGGGCTGTTTCTGGTGAAAACAAATATTTGGATCAACCGAAAGAAAATGTAGATAGCTTGACAGAAAGCTATGCTTCTGCTTCTAGTGATATGATGGAGACCCCAGCTGAGGACTCTCAGGAGTTGGCTAAAATGTATGGGAGCAATGAATTGGAGGATTTTGATAATCCTAAAAGAGAAGAGGCCGAGGAACCATCTCTTCAAGAATTCGAAAAAATTGAAGATGGAGCTGCTGAAGGCATTAATGCGGTGGTTGAGGATTCTTATTCGGACTCAGATGAAGAGCAAGCTACAAAAAGAATACGGCTTTCACCAGCGGATGATGGGGAAAGAGAACTTGTAAAAAACTTGTCCGAGGAACTAGAGGTTTAAGAGACCCCATCATATGCGAATGTAAATGTGCATTGTTAATCTTTTCTAGGATCGTTTGGTTTGCCATGGGGTGTGAATATCATCAGTGCTGTATCATGGCGATGCTAACAGTTAGACAGTCTGAGTATATGTCTGGTTCCTTTTTTTGGATCCAGTAAACCTTCTGACTGGATAACACGTTCTATGTATCAAGAATCAGGCATATTACTATATCAGTATTTACCTCGTTTAAAACTAGGAGTTTTTTTTTTTTTTTTTGTTTATGACTAATAAAATTAGGAGTTAAATGTGTAAGGTTTTGTATTGTCAAAGTTGGCTAATCTTTTTTTATAGGACAAAGTTGGCTAATCTCGAGGCTTGGTCATAAATACCTGAAAGTATGTACATACGGAATATATGACACTATTAGATTAATTTTCGTACTTAAAAAGTTATCATTTTGTTGTTTGTATAGTTAATTAGTTAGTACTGTAAAATCATAGTTAAAGCTAAGATAGTGATTACCCGAGTAAAAAGATATAGTTGTAGAAAATAATGGTTGAAGTAAAGATGATGATTACCAAAGTCAAATATATAGTTGTACAAAATAATGGCTAAATTTAGGACTTATTTTAGGCCGTCTCTTGATTTGTATGTGTTATACTTGCTTAGGGATCATGCTAATCAATGATGTACCAGATGTTTGTGAAGAGACCAAACTTATTTTAGGCACTTTTGGTATTTTTAATATGAGTACACTACCCTGTCAAAAAAAATATGAGTGCCACTACGTTATTTAGATGACAAGCAAAGAGCGTTTTGCTTACTAATGATTAAGGCATAGGTCCCTTTACAGTAAAATGAAGATACAGGCATACAGCAAAGGATACCTTTAATTTTGTGTGAAAGCATGCAATATGCTGAAGTCAGCACTTTTTTCTTTTATTCTTTGACATCAGAAAGTCAGTATCTCTTTCTCCATATGTAGCCTTAACTTCTAAGTATTACCAAGATACTTGCCATGTGATAAACAAGCTATAACTCAAGGGAGGAGAACCAAAAGTATTAGTTATATTTCTCATTATGGTCATCTAGTCCATGTTCTTGCTACCTTCTCATTCACAATAACTTGGTGTCAATTTCACTCCTAAATAGCTCTTTCTTTCAGTTAGTTATACATAAAGCAAACATGATTCTCTAATTATGTTTTTGATATCAAAAAAATTTGCATTAATTAAAGAACGGGAGTATAACATAATGATAATACTACCAAACAAAATTAACTAAAACTAACATGATCTCCATTTGGTCGTACATTCTTTATGAATAAAAAACAAACTATTGCTTGTGCAGTCCAAATGAAACTTGTCTTGAGCGATGGTGCGTGCGGTTGGGTTATATGCCCTGACGAAAAAGACCTGATATGAGAGATAACATGTTGAGATACGAAACCATCGCGATCTTCAAAGTTAGAATGTTGTGGTACATCTAGCAGACATCAATGTCCACTAGACGCTTAATATCAAGCTCCTTGGAGAGAAAAATCCTCCTACGAGTCTACTTATTCAACTAACAATGAAGTCACGTCCTTTGGTGACTTATGACCCTGCTTCGAGGGTATCCAAAGTTTAGTCTCACTCGACTAAAACTCAAAATGCGTGGAGGACGAAGCTTGCCTCGAATCAAATTGGAGGGACTCCCACAATATGCATTTTCTTATAACGCCTGAAGCCATCATGAGAACTTAGGGCAAATGAGATTAATGGAATTCGCCCAACTTACGGATCCGAAAATCCAACCTTGCAATCCCTAAACTAGAAGATCGACACACAACAAATCTAAATTGAGAACATCCTCTCATCTTATCCAACACTCGAGTTTCGAAAGCGACATAAATCAAATTGTGGTTGACTCTAGGATCATTGACTCATCAACTAGGTTTCCTATATCTTCCTTTGTCATAGGAAACCAGAAATCCTGTAGTGGCCACTGATCACCACTAACTAACACCCAAGCACAATCACACACAACAAGGGAACGGTATTTGGATCTGGAAGAAATTGAACTAAGGCTAAAACATAAAAACAAATAGTAAACGAACTAAAAAGCCGATCACTAGAGTCATAAGACCACACCTTCAACACAACAACCGAAGGCAAGAAAACCAACGCTAAAACTTACTCTACCCACGAGACAAACCTGGTTCAGCTTCCTTCACTCGCGACCAGCCCGTGGATTCCAACAGGACTAGCACATAGACAATGACACAAACAGGGGAAGGGGAAATGGAAACTCGAACAAAACAAGGGATGAGATGAGGAAACACTAACGTAAAACATGGGAGGGGGAAGGGGAGACACAAGGGAGGGACACTAGTGACACGACAAAACTGGATAACGGGGTAAAGAGGGGGAGGGGAGACCAACGAACACTAGGTGGAGGGGGAAGGGAGATGCACCACACAGGGGACGAGGTTCGCACAAAAAAAACAAAACGCTAGGGGGAAACGGGGCACGAGATTGGGGGACTGCAAAAGACCAGAGGAAGGGGAGACGCACGAACCGACGCTAAAGGAGGGGGGAGATATGCATGTTCAAGAGAAAGGGATAGGGAGACGCACGATTAACTCTACGGGGGAACGACCGATCCTACGTAACTAACTAAAGGACAAGGGGGCATGTTCGTCGGCGATTGGTAGAGTAGTGTGCTCGAGTGACCACCAGCGAGACTGCGCCATGACGTTGGTACCTTAGTTATCTTTAGGGTTTGAGTTGGGTGAAAAGTAGAGAGAAGCGAGAATCAAGATCGAGTTTTTAGAAGTATTTTTCTATCTTTATATACATTGATATAGTGATACTCCTGTTTTATTTCATGCCTTCTTTCAAATGCCCTTGCTTTATTTTTTTCCCTTTTTTTGCAAATTCTACCAAGGTTTTTACTTTTAAAGTTTTGGTACCTATCTGTTATGCAATTTTGGTGTGTTGGGAGTTATAATTTATAAAAGGTAATGATGTAAATGGATGTTAAACCACGTCTTATATACTTAAGGCCAAGACGTGGTTTTTATTTCTAAAATTTATAAAGAATTATAAATATGAAAAAAAGTGCTTTGTTACAACACTTCAATAAAAAAATCACTAAAAAATGAATTTGAAATAGAAATGATTAGTACATAAAAATTTAATTATTACACAGAGAAATCAAATGATAGTACATGGTATTGATTTTGATAAAGTGCATATCGTAATTTGAAAAAAATATATACAGATTATAGCACATATTCAACATGTATTAATGATCAAAATAGTTGTAACTTGTAAGATATGAGCCTAATTAAAATATAAGTATTACGTGAAGAAATGATAGTAGGATTGATGGTAAAGAAAAGCATGCCACAATTTTCTTTTTTAAAAAAACATTGCACATATATTCAACAAGTACTAGTATATGATTACTGCAAGATATGAGCCTAACTAAAACCTAATGCACAGCACTTGATGCCTGATGGTAGTTACACCTCCACTAGAAGTCTAGAACCAAACCTAAGCATTAATATGTCAACCAAAAAAAGGGGGAAATATATTCATTAAATGAAATTGTAGCTGAAGTATTGCAGGATCTCATTGACCAAGGCTATTTATTGCTAGAATATTCAGTTCAGCAGCCACTCCATCTCTTTCTCTCTTTTCATTCTTATTAGTTTAGAAATTTTATAAAGTAGCAATTGTGTGTTCGACTTGTCAAATGTTAGTGTACCCACCAAAAGAATAGTCCACACTCACAAGTCACAGGAACCAACAATTCCTTAATTCACTTGTCAAATGCATATTATTATTCTTAACTCTTCCGAGCGAGTGGCATTCTTTCGACCTTCCACCTTCAAAAGTGGGTCCCACAATTCCCCAAGTACTTTTGTTTTTGCTAAATAGGAGGGAGAAATGCGAGTCCGGATCCTCTAGAGTTTTTGTGAAACTCTACGAGGTAGAGTTGTATCTGAGCCATACAATTTTAAATCAAGGACTCATATTGGTGGAAGGAAAAGATTTAGAGGTAGATTTTGATAAGATAAAATCTGGGGGATTTTGGAAAGAAAATATATGAGCCATTGATTTTTTATTCAATGGTTGATATTGCTCAAACTCTACCTTGTAGAGTTATTTTACAACTCTAGAGGATCCAAACACGAGAAATGCATGTGTATATCACCATTATTGGAGGCCATATTAGGAATTAAATAATTCAGCCAAATAGATCTTAAACTACTAAAAGAAATACTAACAAGTTGGATAAATAATTTCGCATTGGATCTGATTTGCATTTATACTATATTTAAATATCGAAAAGGAAAGATATTAGGAAAATGATTGCAAAAGATTATCGACATTTAGGTTGTTATTTACTCATTTAGACTATTATACAATATACATGTAGGGTCTGTTCTCCCCAGCTTATTTTCAGTTCAGTTCAGATTAGTTCAGCTCTTGACAATACTTTTACTCTTACATATCACTATTCATTTCAGTTCAGTTCAGTTCAGCTATTTTATGTCGAAGAGAACAGGCCTTTAGTGCTCGCTTTTACTCAATTGAACTTTTCGCGTTTTGCTAATTTTGTTTATTTGGAGTTCTCAAAATGAGCAATAATCAAGGATCCATTTTTTCTCCATTCCAAAGAACTCTCAAAGAGGCAGTTGTCACACATTCTATGATAACTTCTAGTGAAACTATTGTATCAGACGGTCTGACTACAACATTTTGGTCGGACCGTCATTCACAAAAATGGTAACCCGCTTCAAGAAGAACTGCGAGGCCACCTCAGCGGTAAACACAACCGTATAGAAAACACCACAAATACCTCGAAGGTCATGGTACGTCCATTTTTCGTCTATCTTTGTCCAATCATCAACTTCAATTATCTATTAAATCATCACCCTTAATCAGCGGCATTGTGGATTGCTCGTCGTCAATTGGATGGTGGTTGTACGGCGGCTGACACGGGCGGTAGTGATGGTTGTACGGTCACCGTGGCTTAGCTGGGTTTTGGCTTGGGGTTGATTTGGCTAAGGTTGTGTGTGTTGATGCTGGATTGTATGATGAATTGATGATGTTGGTGTATGTTTGTTGTTGTTGTCGAGATTTGTTGAGTGAAGAAGATGAATGAGTTTGGTGGTTACTGAATGAATATGTAAGTAAACTAGCTGAAAGTGAAAAAACATGTAAATGGAACAATAAGAAAACCAACTGAAAGAATAAAATACGTAAATATAATGAAACAATAAGATAACTAACTGAACTTCAAAGACATCCAATTGAATGAACAAAAGGTTCATCTAAACTTAAAATAGGTCAAACTGAAAGAGCAAAAGGATCAACTGAACTTAAAAGATATCCAACTGAATTAGAACGTCCAACTGAAAAAAAGGATCAACTGATCTTATCCACTGAACAACTAAAATCAAAATACATTCAACTGAAAAAAATTGAAAACAACTGAAATCGTCTGACCAAATGTTGTGGTCAGACGCGTCTGACACAATACCTTCTCTAACTTCTATCATTTGAATCGAAAAATTCATCTCCACAAGAGTGTCCCTAATAAAATCTCATCTTAAACAATCATACACTTTATCAAAATCAATCTTGATTGTCATATATAAAGCCCTTACCACTTTGTTTGCGTTGCATTGTATGGAGAACTTCTTGAACAATGTCAATATTGTCCGTTATATGCCTTCCTGGAACGAAACTTGTTTGGGTGCAAGAAGTAACTTTCGGCATGATAGACTCGATACGATTTACAATCGCCTTAGTGAGGAATTTGTAGGTGACATTACATAGCCCAATATGTCGAAATTGAGAAGGAAGTTTTGGGTTATCAACTTTTGGAATGAGGACAAGAAATGTTTCATTAAAGTAGGGGGGAGACCTTTACCTTCCAAAGCCGACAACACCATATCATACACCTTAGGTGCTACTAAGTTCCAGTTCTTTTGGTTAAAGAGGGATTGAAAACCGTCTGGGCCGGGGGCCTTGAGTGATCCCATGGAATTGATAACGAGATCAAAATTACTTTTAGTGTATGGCCTAGTTAACATATGCCAGTCTTCGTTCGAAAATTATGTACATATACCCATTGGAATGTCATAGTTAACAGGCGCATATTACTCCGTGAACAAGTTTTTAAAAATAATTCACTATGGCCTCCTGAACTTGGGATTTCTCATGAATCCATTGATTATTGGCATTCTTTATTGCAGTAGTACGGTTTCTCCATCTTTGCACCACCATACTTAAATGGAAAAAGCTAGTATTACGATCGTCTTCCTTCAACCAATCCACACGTGCTTTTTGATTTCAAAGAAGTTATTCTTAATGAAGTACCATATCTAAGTCACGTCTAAGTTTAGCCTCAAGTTTGATAAGGCTAGAGCAAGGGATGTTTGAATACTCTTAATGCGAGCCATGAGTGTTCGTTTTCTCTAAAGATATTGTGGAGGGTTTCTCAGTTCCAATTTTGTAAATCTTCGGCTAAGGAATGTAATTGTAGAATGAAGGGATATCATCCGTGCATGTATCTTGAAGAAAGTCCGCAAATTTTTCATGTGTCATCCAAGTCGCTTGAAAATGAAACGGTTTATTCAATGAATCAAGAGGGGCGAAATCATTGGGAGAAATTAATAGTGGGCAGTGGTCGGATTGTGGGGCAGGAAGATGCTTCCTTGCATTACTAAACAACATACTCCATTCAGAATTACACAAAGTGCGGTCCAATCTTGCACTTCTTCAAGTCTCCACGTATGGTCTCTCACCCAAGTATGAGACGACCCTGATAACTTTAAATAAGCACGATCACTTACAAGATCAACTATTTTTTCAATTGGAATTAGGAACTATTTTTTCAATTGGAATTAGGAACCATTTTTTTTCTTTTTGATTGGAACTAGGAACCAGTTTGGCAAACAAAAATAAAATTGAGATGAATCCGAAGTTAAAATCAATTTTTCAGAATTTTACAAAGAAAGAAAAAGATCACACCAAAAATCCCTTTCCTCATATAACTCTGTTTTCACAGGGTAGAAGAACTTCACCTCCCACCCCTTGGTAACGCCCCAAATGCCTTCCATGCTCCTTTCTCTCTCCTCTGCAACCCCCCTACTCTCCATGACTTTCCAACCCTTTCTCAATTTCAATCAAAATTGACAACTAGGGTTTTTTCCTATTCATTTCCCTCTTTTTATTCTCTCTCTCTTTTGTGTGAGTGATTTTACACACCCAAATTCAGAAACTTTGATTTTCTCTCTCCTCTTGTGTTTACTCACCAGCTGCTTGAATTGGGTTTTTGTTGTTTAGGCTAAAAAGCTGGTAATTTTGATCTGGGTTTTTGTTATTTTGGATCTGAGGAGAGAGAATTAGGAAAATATGGAGGAGGGGTTGTGTCATTGGGGAGTGATCCGATCTCTTCTTGCTATTGTTCAATGGTGGGCTTTCAATGTCACTGTTATTATCATGAACAAATGGATCTTTCAGGTCTTTTTCCTTTCTTTTTTATTGGGAGTTTTCTGTTTCATTTATATATAATTATAAGTTGGTGTGTATTAAATATTTCATCTCTTTGATCTTAGTTTATGTTGATGGGTTAATAAAGCTTGTCTCATTAAATATACATTATGTAATTTTGAGGTTTGCCTTGTTATAATTCTCTGGTAATTGGGTTTGGGGGAATTAGTATAAGTTTTTATGTATCATTATTCTTCCATTATTAAATATTGGTTCTTTTTGCTGGCCTTTGTTTATAATCATTATTAACATGTGATTAGTTGAAATAATAAGTTATTAGTATATTTCAATGTTTGTACTTGTAACAGCTATGATTTTAGCTATTGTTTTGTTAACTAATTAGTTTATATTTGGTTATGCTTGTGATCGAATTGGTCTCATGATCGATTGAGGTTGGAAGTTTCAATGTCCTTTTTAACTTCTTACAATAGTGGAGGAAAGAGGGAAGAGAGATTCTTGCTTTAACAAGTTTGAATCTTCTAAGAGATGGATCTACGTATTTCGTTCTAGTTTTTGCACAATTGATTTGTTTCATATTGCTAGTGATTCAGTACAACAAGAATGATCAGAATGGAAGTTTAACTTTTACTGTAGTAATTTTCCTGTGCATTTTTCACATTTTTCTATGATATGTTAGGTTACATAGTATTTCTGCGGAAAAGAAAGAAAAAAAAATGCTGGTGAACTTGAGTTGTAGGCAGAGATATAAAGCATGTTGTTTAAGGCAGATGACATCTTCTGGTAATTTGGTGTCTCATGATTCGTTAATATGCTATACGGTGTGGTTGAAGTAGGGACTTAGAGTAGCTAAACATAGTATTGCTGAAGGTAACTTGGTGTCTGGGAAGGTTTTAGTTTATCTATGATGAGCTAGAAGAGATAGGCATTTGGAAGGACACACCCAAAGCAGTGGACAACAATCTTTGTTATCATTTTAAATGAGATCTAGCCCTTTGTAATTCAATAAGAAAAAATGTCAAATGACATACTAGGCCTAATATTGTATTTTCTTGATTTACTCGCAAGTGAGCACTCATGATATGTGCAAATGTTAATATGGTTTTGTTTTCCTGGTTTTGGTGAAACAGAAACTGGATTTCAAGTTTCCTCTTACAGTGTCTTGTGTCCACTTCATATGCTCGTCTATTGGAGCTTATGTGGCAATCAAGATTATGAAGGTAAAACCTTTGATAGCAGTTGACCCTGAGGATCGCTGGAAAAGGATATTCCCCATGTCATTTGTTTTCTGCATCAACATAGTCTTGGGGAATGTGAGCCTGCGCTATATACCAGTCTCCTTTATGCAGACGATTAAGTCATTTACTCCCGCTACAACAGGTCAGTTTTGGACTTAACGTCACAGATTTTATTTTACCTTTGCAACATTGTTTTAGATTGTTGTTGTCATTACTAACTTGTCTAAAAATCAATTGTGACAGTTATCTTGCAGTGGCTCATATGGAGAAAATACTTTGAATGGAGAATTTGGGCTTCTTTGGTCCCAATTGTCGGAGGAATTCTTCTAACTTCTATGACAGAACTTAGTTTTAACATGTTTGGATTTTTGGCTGCTTTGTTTGGTTGCCTGGCTACTTCTACCAAAACGATTCTTGCGGAGTCTCTTTTGCATGGCTACAAGTTTGATAGGTATTCTACCTCTTCCTGTTTTGTTTCCCCTTTCTGTCAATGTGTTAGTGGTTTACTACCCTTGTGCTTTATGGTACTTCGATTGAATTCCATATAGACACCTTGCTGTTCTTGGTTTTTCTGATTGTTGTTTGTCCTCTACCTGGCAAATTATTTTATATAGGATTCTTATACGTCATTGATGTTCTCTGCATGTCCGTTACATTTTCTACAATCACCGCCAATTGATAAAATGCTTCCAATCCTTAATCTCATATTATTGGGAATGGCATTTTCCATTGGGCAAATTAATGGTTCCATAAACGTCTGTTGGCTTTTGCGCTGCTGCTTGGTTTCTCAGAGATCTAGTTTACGTATTAACTATCAAGCATATCCCAATTCTTGTTTTTGCTCCTTTTCCGTCAAATTCATGGACTAGCCTTATATGCACCCAATGCGTCCGAAAGAATATGAAGTTTTGCATAAGTAAAGTAGGTAACAGTTTTTGGAAGGGACAAGAGGAAGACATTTAAAAAACTATAAATGGAATAAAAAACTGTGAAATGAATGTAACAGTTATTCACAAGAGTTGTGCCATTAAGTTATTTTTTAAAAAATAAATTATAATTGATTATGTTGATTTTAGAAGTTATTGACTTCCACATAAAGTATTCAGTTTGTGCTTTTCTTTTCTTTTTAAAATAAATTAGTCAGTTTGTTGGTATATTTATTTATTTTTGGTGTCAACCCCCCCCCCCCCTTCCCTTATAGAGATCCTGATCGTCATGTAGTGAACTAGTTACTCACTTGCTGTTTGAAACTTGTCAGCGATCAATTAGAGTTCTTATGGCAGGTAACAGTCCAGATGAGATATGTGGCTCGCTATTAGATTTTTAGTTCTCTCAAATTTCTTATGATATCTATTAGAGGAAGATTAGCGTATGCACTCAAGGTTTATGGAAACGATGGATTGGCCTGTGATGAGTCATTGTTGAACTGCTGTTAGCAGCAAAGTCTGGGAGGGCTTTAGCCTTCAATACTTGTGGGCTTGTAGAAGGAGGATAATCTATCTTTAGGTTCTGTCCATTAGAACATAGAAGTACTTAAAGGCCACCTGTAGATTGATGATTCCAATCTTCAGGGTCTTCTGAAAAGAACCGAGGTCTATAACACAAATAATGGGGAAGTTACAAGGAACAAAAAGAGAAAACAATATGGAAAACTATGCCACATGGAATCCGAAGATTAGGAGGGGGGAAATCTTGAGGTATTTTTCCTCTGTAAATCTGCTGCTTGGAAACATGTACGAGTAACATCCATGATTAGGGATTTATAAAACTAGGAAAAGGAGATGCTGTTTAACACTTTCAGAACACTTTAGAGAAGTCCATGTTGCAATGCAACATATAGCAGGATTGAAATTGCCATGTAAATGGTACAAACAGACCACCTGAAATGTACATATGCATCGCTCTGTCGCTAAACCACTCAAAGGATAAATGAAATATATAAAAGAATTATTAGTGAGTTGTGGTTCAAAATCCAAAATTAAACTACTTGTGTAGCAATCAAATTCAAAATTGCTAACAATATGAACTCTCACTTCTAGTAGCAGCCAATAACTTACTGAAGGGCAAAGACTGAAGGTTTCTCTTTTCTTCTGTCTTTATTTTCTATTTATTTTTTATCTACATTGGACCTAGCTATTGGGTGGGGCGGTGCGGGACAATAGGGGTCACCTCGTTGATGAGGGGAAATCGGGTTAGGCTTTACGGGTTGTGAGTCTATAATGGGTGGGCCAATAGACGAACAAAAAGATAGGACAAAGGAATAGATAGGAAGGACATGTAATTTTTTTTTACTTATTCCACTTTTTTTCACTTTTAGATTTTTTTTTTTTTTTGAGGGGGAACACTTCTAGTTCATAATTTCGGCCTTGTATTAGCCCTGCCCAATAAAGGCCCTGCCTATAAGGAGCCTCTGTCGAATAAAACCCCTTTGACTTGACCCTACCCTTGTGCCCGTATGGGATACCCTGTCCATTGAACAAGCCTAATCTATGCCTCATGGTTAGCAAGTGACGAGGTGTGTATTGAACGAGGGGTATGATAGCCAGATAGGAAGTTGCATTGTAGTTCAGCAGTTTTACCTTGAGGAGGAAGACAGATGGTTAGTTAGAGTAGAGACTAGGGGGGGGGGGGGGGTTAATTTGTCTATGAATAGAAGAAATCAGAGTGAGAATTATGTGAAATTTTGTGAAGAATTCCAGTTGCTTTTAGGATTTGTGAGAGAAATTGTCTCGCAAAAGCTTGCATTGTGCTTTACTGAAGGTCATTTCATCAATGATGCAGTTTATGTTCAGAATCCCATCTGTTTTTTCGCAAAACATGCATGTGTAATACTTCTGTCAGTCCTAAATTGCACCTGCTTTAACTGATTCTGGTTTTTACATGTTTTTTCAGCATAAATACTGTCTTTTACATGGCACCTTTTGCAACCGCTATTTTAGCGGTACCAGCTTTGGTACTTGAGGGTCCTGGAGTAATTGTGTGGCTTAACACTCACACTACGCTCCTATCTTCCCTGACCATCATCCTCAGCTCTGGAGTGTTGGCTTTCTGTCTTAATTTTTCCATCTTCTACGTTATTCATTCTACTACAGCAGTCACTTTCAACGTTGCTGGGAATCTCAAGGTGAGCTGGAATGGTGCTAGTTTTTTTGTTTTTGTCATCCTTTATGATCTGAACTTGTTTTCTTTGTTTTTGGCTGAATCGTTCTGCTTTCACTATTTGATAAATTAAATAGTCCCGTACTCTGCTGTTGTCGATTGTTTTAAACTTTATATACATATTTCCTCGTACCATTTCATTTTTCACGTTTGCCGGGACGCTTTTTTGAATGTCTTAATTGTGTATAAGTAAATATTATAGTAAAAATTAGATATTTGGAATCCTTGCATTGAGACATATCTAACAAGACTGGCTTGACTTGTTTTATCTTATATAATGATGTGAGATAGCTTAACAAAGTTGGTTGATGAATAGTGTCGAAAACGAAATGGTGTAATTAAATAAAACAGAGGAAGTATAGAATAACGAAATGTCTTTCATTTTGTTTTCTATACGCATCTTTAAAGTCTAAAATTTTCATAACTAATTCAAAATCTTAACAAAATTAGTTAATAAAAGATAATCTATGAATATTATATACAAAATTTAGTATAGAAAGAGATGAGCTTCTAGAGAAGATTTTATTTCTCATTATTTAAGTGAATTTTTTTTATTAAGAGATTGACATGTGTTGCTCCTAGTTCTGTTTCTAGTTTAAGTAAGTGATAGAAAAAGTTTACTCAATTTTCTTCCCCAGGTTGCTGTTGCTGTTCTCATTTCATGGCTGATATTTAAAAACCCTATTTCGGGTATGAATGCACTCGGGTGTGCTGTAACACTGGCTGGATGTACTTTCTATGGCTATGTGAGGCACATGATATCACAACAACCGCCCGGAACACCAAGAACACCTAGAACTCCGCGGAATCGGACAGAAATGATCCCCCTTGTGAATGAAAAGTTAGATGACAAGGTCTGAATCAAGTTAGTGATAGTAGTGTTTTGCAGGTAAATTTCAAGTTGCTTGGAACAGGTTATAGGAAGACAACAGAGGTGATGATGATGATGGTGGTGGTGATATTTATGTCCTTGTTGTGTAGACATGATTATAAATTTAATAGATACTTATTCTCTAACCCTCCATACATAATTTATATAGAAGAAAAAAAACAGTTTTTTTTCCTAGTCCTTGTTCAGTTATCGTAGATCTAGAATTATCAATTAGAAGTTACTGGTATGGATGTTTTTCATTTTTGGTTTGTATATCAACAGTAGCACTTGATATAGTGCTATTTTTGAGAGATCTTGCTCTTTTCAATCCTTCTGCAAAAGAATATGATTCTAGACTCGATATTATCATTGAGGTAGCAACTTCAACAAACAGGCACGTTTGTATCTACTAACTAGTGTAGTAAGGGGGCTTGGTTCATGAAGGGGAAAGGGAAAGAGTTTAAGAAAGAGAAACAAGGAGAAAGGAAAAGAAAACCCTTTGATTAAGAATGTTGTTTGGTTGAGAACTCATCTTCTTCCACTTTCTATTTTTCCCCCTCTCTCAAGTCTCAAGTACCACCATTCCCACCACCCTTTCACTGCCACCCATCAACACCGGCTTGTCACTGCTGCCCTTTACCGGCGCCCCTCACTGTCGCATCTCAACGTCGCCACCTCACCAACTCCACCTCACCGGTTCCCCCCCCCCTTCCTTCTTTTCCTTCTTTACCACCATTAAAAGCCACATTTGAGGTTTTAAAGGTCAAATTCAACCATAAAAACTTCATATCTGAAGTTTTATGGCCGAATTTGACAATCTAAAGCCAAAATCAAGCATTGGAGTTGGGTTTTTTAGTTGGGTTGGGGTTTTTTTTGTGGATGGATTTGGACGTGGTGGTTGAGTCGGCCATGAGTTGGTGATTTTAACCATGGGTTGGTGGTTTTCTGTGCATGAGTTAGTGGTTTCGGCCACGGGTTGGTGGTTTTGGCGCATAGGGTGGTGGTTTCGGTGGTTGATGGTAATTTCAGGGGTTGGTGTGGTGGTTTTGGTGGCGATCGTGGTGGTTTCGGTGGCGGTAATGGTGGTTGGGGTGGTGGTTTAGTTGTTGAGGTGGTGGGTTCGGTGGTTGATGTGGTTGTGTGGCTGGGTTGGTGGTTGGAGTAGTGGTCAATGATTGGTCAAGGCCATCATAGGGTAGAAGAAAGAAAGGGTAAGCGAAACCTTGGGGGAGGGTGGGGAATGAAAGTAGAGGATTTTGGGGGAAAAAAGAGGGTAAAGAAAATGATTGATTTGTCTTAACAAACAACAAGTAAGGGAATCAAGCTAGTTGATTCTCTTACCCTTTTCAGAAAATCCCAAACCAAATGCCTCCTAAATGGTTGTCACTAGACGATTTGCAAAAGTTCATCAAAATATCTAGGGAACTTTGTTTGACTTTGACATCTAACTCCCAAGTATAATAGTGGTTTTTTTAGGAGATGAATAGTATTCTAGCGGGATAATTTTACAATGATTTGTAGCTACTATAACTTGTTAATTTGAATCATTTGTTTTAAATTTTAAATCTACATCATTCATTAAAATTTATACATTTATATTAAAATTTGTATATATTAATTTGCTTTATATTTCACAAATCTTGTGTGACAACAAAAAATTTATAGATATGAAGGGAAAATGCTCCAAAATGAAGAAGGTGATTAAGATTCTTGTTTATGCTAAAATTTGCCTCTTACGACAGAATTAAAGTTAGGGATGATTAACCAGATATTGAATGTTATGATGCAAGGAATGAGTGGAAAGGGGGATTCAAGGGATGAACACACAGAAATGATGACGCGGAAAACCCCAATGAAGGTGGGTAAAAACCGTGGGTGGAGATGGTTCCACCAATCTACTATTAGTGATTGTCGTTCCAGATGAACAACAATCGTTACAGCTTAAGTTTTTGATCTAAGTACAAATGTTGAATGTAAATCAGAATAATGAATAACTCTTTTTGTATGCCTTTTTTGTATCAATAATGCCCGTATCTTTCTTTTTGGCTTTTTTTTTGTGCTTAAATACTCTATTACCCAACTAAAGGTTTACAACGGTAATCTTTCCCCAATTATAGGAGATTCTCCTTATTATGCTCAACCAACTGTATACGCTCCCTAGCTTTGTGCAACTGATTCTCCTTTGCAGCTTCGTTAACTAAATCATGATAAGATCACCTTCCTTCTTTCTCGGACCATTAGTTACTAAGCTGTTAGTCTTTGCGCCTTATAGGTTTTGAAAAGATAATATATGAGCTATTTTTTTTTTTATAAAATGGTTGATATTGCTCAAACTCTACATTGTAGAGTTCTTTTAGAACCTTAGAGGATCCAAACACTTATTCAACTGAAGCAAAACAATTTAGTATTCCAACAAAAATTATTAAGGAAATTTTGTTGCTACAACAAAAATTTAAATCTATAGCGATATGATAAAAAAAATTAGAGTATGATTTTACAAAACAACCTTTGAATATTATAGAGAGCTCCACCTAAGCATGACATGTCATTCTTTTGAATTTTTATATTTTTTTAAAAAAAAAATAGTGTTTAACATAGATATAAATACATATAAGGTTTATCTAATAAGTGAAGATTACACTCTGATTTTGAATAAACAACCTAAATTATTCAATTATGTAAATTAAATTTAACTTTTGCTACATAATTCGCAATATAATATATTTTTTTTACTATCGAGAGTGTTTGCAATATTTTTCGAAATAAGTTTCATATATAATATAATTTTGCAAATTATAAAAATATATTTATTTAGATGAGCAATAACGTATTATTTATTTTAAATACATATAAAATTAACAATAAAAAAAGCGTATTATATATAACAATAACAATTATGCCTTTCAAAATCATATTTTTAAAAAATGAGGTATATAAAGATTAAAAATACAAACATATAGTTTTGAACCTATAGCATACCATGATGACATTACATGAAAAATCAAATGAAAGTTTGTCAATGACATTACAGAGGTATTATGCAATTGACTAATTATTTTATTCCTAGAATATTTGTTGTATAAATAATTGTTTATGTTTTCTTTTTCATATATCTATATGTCAGATCTTATTGTTTTCTCAATAAACTTAATTCAACTAAAAATAATTGAAAAAATCAAGGTTCGAGTGTCTAGACTATTTGAGATCACAGATCATGAAAAAGAGGAAGTTTGGTAAGTCTTGATATGGTCATGATTGATGAAAATATTTTTTCTCTTTAATAGTATTTTCGATTATTAATAGAGGTTAGTTTTATATTTAATTTAATTTATTCATGATATCATCATTATAATTTATTTATTTTTTGCATTCTGATCTCCTATTCTATATGTGTTAATGTTTATGTGCTAATAATTAAAAGTTGAAGTTGTGGCTGTCACTCATATGTTTTCACTATTCTTTCTTTCACGCATCTATATGAAATTTTTACCCTGTACTTTCTTAAAGTATCATTCGGGTATTTTTCATGTTAAATATGTGTTAGCTATTGTTAATCATACGAATCATTGGAATACTATTTAATAATAGACTTATATACAATATACAACTGAACATTAAAATATAAAATTTATATATCACAATAACAAATCTAGAAATTAAATTATAACGACAAATACTTTTTATGTCTTTTTCTACTGCAACAATGAGTTTGGGCATGTTGTAAGAAAATAAAAAAGGGTAGTTTAGCATAGAGGGTTAAACTATAGTAAAGTAAACGCAACTTTATGAGTTATTTGAGTAATTAATGATGGTTTTATTAACATATCGTATATGCGATATTGTCAACTATAGTTGCTTTTTTTTTACCAAAAGTGAAATGATTCGAATAGATGAAAAATACTCAAAGTGGTAATTATTGCAATAGAAAATGAATAGAGAAATTATATAACAATTGTGTTGAAAAATCTCATTTCACATCAACAAAAAATCAACAATGTTAACAAAAAATTTGCAAAATAAAATAAACAATAACCCGTACAATGCACGGACTTCAAAACTAGTATTTTATAATTGATAAATATGTTTTCCTGTCTTCTTTCTTGTAACGACCAACAACTCCTTTTTTAAGTGTAGTTTATAAAACTTTCACCATTAAAGTTAGTTTGAGATTGTTTAACCTAACTAGATTGACACAAACAAGTAAAATTTAAATTTAAATGAGAACAGATTACACTGACAATAATTTGGCGAAGTTGGTCCAATGCACAAGTACATCGGTCTTAGTGTTCGAAGTAGGGTTGAAAATGGATCGGGTTCGTGGCGGGTGGAGTTTCACCCGCATCCGCCACCCACATCCATCCATTCCATGCATCCATCCATCACCCGCGTATGCCAACACACGCATCCATCCATCCGTTATCCACCAGGTGAACGGGTGGGTTAGGTGGTTAGCGGGTGAGTAGATATATAACAATGTATACAAAATATTATGCCATAAGATACATATTTTTTAAAATTTTCAACTAAAAAATTTAATGATGTAAGTAAGTAAACATGTGTGATTGACAATATCAATGATGGGTAAGTGTTAAGCGGGTAACGGGTCGAACAACGGATGAAAAAAATCTTACCTGCATCCATCACCCGCCACCCGTTTTTTATCGGTTTATTTCGAATTTTCACTCTCTTAATAAAAGCGGATTAAGCAAATGATGGATGATCTATCATCCATTTCCATCCCTGGTTCGAAGTCGTTTATGTGGCCAAATCAACAATGCAGATATAAACATAAGTCAATGGACTTTAACGGGAGCAAAGGTAAACACGAGAAGTAGTGCATCATCAAATCATAAGCACGTAAGACACAAACACAAAAAAAATTTGGGCCTAGGGGCCATATTGGATACTAAATGCCACAGGCCTGTAACCAACAATATCATAACCCTTTAGGTTTTTATTTTTCTCTCTTTGGCCCATACATCTCACATGTATATATATATATATATATATATATATATATATATATTTTGTTGTGGATGGAGAGGGTTATGCATGACTCACAATTATAGTATTTGATCTTTATGACAATCACATATGACATATGTGAAAATTCCTGTGTGACAAAAGGAGTTAAATTCTAGCAATCCCTCTTCTGACTCTCTTGAACCTCGTATAGATGAGATTAGACGGTTCCTTCATAATTAAATTAGCCAAATTGTAGTATTATTCCTCCTTCATCTCACATTCAATTTCTGCCTTGGGCCAAATTTTGGAAAATGAAGCGCCTCTCATATCTGAATAGAGTGAAATTTCCTTCTTCCACTCCCGATTGATGCAAATCTTGCTTTCAAAATCGCTAATATTTCATATAAATTAGTTTGAAGTATGGTGATCCAAAAACTTCTCTACAAAAGATTTTTATTTAGAAAAAAACATCTCAATTCAACCAAGATAGGATGAATGTTTTTTTAATGCTAAACAAAAAGCAACATGCTCTCTTAAACAACAATATTCCAAAATATCATACACATGTTGTTGTATTCACTATTTTGATGATGACAAATATTTACTTTAGTCAATCGTGTTTAGTTGTTTTTATTAGATTTAATTTATGTCTTTGATTCGCTTTTATTTGAATATGCTGAGTGGTTCCTAGATTCTAGGGACCACACAAACTACATCGACTTAAAAAGAATAACGGCTATAGAGGTGGTTGGTGGGTAGATACATTTTAGCATCCACAATGTACTAATGGAGAAAAACGTGGAGCAACAAGATTCCTACATATAGTTGTGATTAATTGAATTCAAACAAGATTGACTTTCCAGATTTTCATGTAATATTTCTAAGAAAGTGTATTCGGTTATCCACTCTTCATTTATTTCAATCATGGTATTTGAGTTTGGGTTGAGAGAAACAAAAAGTCGGTATTCAATCGAGAGGAGAGAAAGAGATGACTACTAGTGAAGTTAACTGAGGAAAGTCAGGTGTTCAGGGGGACAAGGAGACTGGGAACTGGTTCCTAGAGGAACCAAGTGAGAATTGATTTATAATAAGTTGTATGAATTATTATAAATAAAAGAGCAAGGTTCTTCCTAGATAATTGAAGGAAGAGAACCTTGTTAAAAGGATTTTCGTGTGTTCCACCTTATTACAACTTCTCTTTATTTTGCTTTCATTCTAGTTTATCCGCAAAAAGTTCAAAAATCTCCCCAACTACAATTTACCCCCTCTTGTAGTTGACCTATTGATTCTACTAGACTAACACACGTACTGACTTTTTTATATATTTATGATTGATTATATATTACTATTACTTCTCTCTTGTGAGTCCTAAAGCTCGCAAACCTTCTTTCCCACTTTGATTGCTTAACTATTACGTATCGATCCAATCTCTTTCTCTACAAATGTGCATATTTTATTTTAACAATGAGGTGGAGAATGTCTTGCGCTTGTTTTTTCCTATATTTTTAAAATGAGACGAACAAATAGAGTGGAAGTTTGTATTCGTGTTTTTTTTTTTCTATAAATTTTAGGAGGTGTTGTTACTTTTTTTTCCCTTGCATATTGGAGTACTAAAGAATAGTAAATAGAGGGAGAATGCAGTTTGATTAAGATTTCTTTAATAGAAATTTGCCAATTTTTTTTTAATATCCATCCTTTTCAGATTAGATATGGATCAAATTTTTCGTAATCCAAAAATTTTCGGGTAGAATGGAATCAAATTATCCAAAATATGACAACCAAACCTAGGAGGTAATAGATAGATTGTATTACGTTTTACCAAACATAAATCCAGTCCAAAGTCTTTGGAACTCAAATTGAGTACAAATTCGATCCCAATATTATTTTGAGTTCAATCTAGTCCAAACTCCAAAATCTTTTCCTGAAACTCCAATTGCAAAGTTAATTTTTGAACCAAAATTGAATATGGATATATTAAAACTAAAAACACCATTCGATATCAGTAACTACCTCCATTTTAGAATAGTTTTAAAGTTTATAATAGCATGCAAATTGTAAAATATAAGACCCCGAGTCCGAAAACAATAATAAAAAAGTTTATTGACAATCAACCTGTAATATCTAGGAACTCATATGCAATAATCCACACACATACGCACAACAATCCATTTAGGATAACTTCAAACTATTTAGGACTGAAGATATATGTAGCAAGTTTATGAGTAGGATGCCAAGATAAGACAATAAACTTTTAGGGTTGAAGATTTATGTTACAAGAAAAGATTTTGCTATTATATGTCCTGAAATTTCCTACTAACGCACTAAATACATATTTTATACCTTTTTTTTTCTTCTTCCTCTATATTCTTTCTCCTTTCCCTTCTTGTTCCACCACCACCAAGCAACCACCTTACCCACCACCGCCAAACATGTTGGTGATCACCATCATCACCAATCTCTCTCTTCATAGTTATGAACCACGAGTTGGAATCTACACCCTCTATTTTTTATCATTTTCACTTTTCTATGCGAGTCTTCCAATGCACCTCTTTAAACTTAAATATCTTTCACTATATATTAGTAAAAATTATAATGATTGAATATTAATAAATGTACTAATTGAGACGAATCAAACACGATCCTACATGACTATATTTTTCTTATAAATTGAAAAAAAAATGAGAAGATTCTCTCTAAGTATGAATAGTGCCAAAATTTCAAGTGAGAAAGATAAAAAAAAAAACAGATGGAGTATTCTTTAGCATCGGAGTTATGAACTAGAGTTGGAATGTATGTATATATTCTAAAAAAATCTTTAAAATAGGGATCATTCCAACTCAAGTTGTGAAACTTTTCAGTCTTGTTCAATCCAACAAGCTTACACTTAAATAGATTGGACTTTGGATTTTCTTACCATCGTCTTAAACCCCTAAACATAAGTCTTCACTCTTCACCTTGTGGGATAGCCCGGATAGGTGGCCTAGATGGATAGATCTACATACTTGACATAAAGTTCTTTGTAGGGATGATAATGGGTCATGGACCCGATCCAGACCCGCTAGGATCCGACCCATTCATAAGGGTCTAGGTTCAGAAATTTTAGAGACCTAATGAGCCCGGGTCGTGTTTGGGTCCCGAAGAGTATGGATCTGAGTCCGGGTTCACATATGCTAGATCCAGACCCGTCCCGCGGACCCATTTAGATATTAGAATTTTTTTTTTTTACCTAAACTCTAAAATTTTATGAGTTGTCATTTTGTGAACTCGTTAGTGTTGTAACTCCACTAAGACATGTAACTTTATAAGTTTTAATATTTTATGAGTTAATTCTTAAAATTTTATTTAGAGAATGCTTTATCCATGGATACAAGAACCTATATATATTAGGGCGATATTTTTTAATTACTTCCTCCATTTTTTATTAGATGTTACACTTTTCAAATCATGGACTCCTAGGTAATTTTTGGAGAGGAGAGAGATAGAGAGAATGAAAAACAAAAGGGTCCCATGTGAACATGTGATAGGAGAGAGATAGAGAGAAGTTATTACCCAAAATAAAAGTGTAACATCTAATTTAAAACATCCTAAAATAGAAAGTGTAACATCTAAAAAGAAACGGAGGAAGTACATATATTCAAAAATATGATAAAAACTTAAAACTAAGGACCCATTTATGACCCATGGACCCGCTAGATCCAGCAAATCTGGGTTTGGGTCTGAAAAATCTAGATCCAACGGATCTGGAGCGGGTCTGAATTCGTGAAAAATAAACGGGTCTGAGTCCAGGTGGACCCGCCCATTGACATCCCTAATTCTTTGCCTTTTTAGTTTTTAATAGCTCTACTTTGAAGGACAAATTTTAACCCAAAATTAGAAAACTCCTCGTCAAAAACTAATAATAGAAATCAGTCTTTACATGAAAAATGAGAATGAATTTCAACCACATGATTGGATTATAGTTACAACAAATTGTTCATTAGAGTTATACCCCTCTAAAAAACTTTGAACCCAAAAAAAAATAATTTTGAATTGTTTTTCTAATTTTTTTTTTTGAGTTACATCAGTCTTTCATTAGAGTTACATCACTTATTCATAAGAGTTATAGCGCGTAAAATTCATTCTCATTTCTTATGTAAATATACATTTTCATATGAACTCACTTTTATATATATATATATATATATATATATATATATATATATATATATATATATATATATATATATATATAATCTCAAGTTTACATGCATCGATTTTCTACTAAATTTATGAAAAGTAAAACCTTGGTTGCCTAAATGTTTTGTTTTACTAAGAGCGGCTACATGCATCTTTAAACTCCATAAATTTGGAGATCATATATCTAATCTAAGAGTACTCTAGCAATGAAATATAAAATTGACCTTTTCTTACCCTCACCTAGTTATTTTAACACAAAGTTTATACCCCTCACAAATTTCAAGACACCTTATTGATTAACAATTAACATAGAATTCTTCAAGGTAGTTAGTAATATAAAACCACAATCAAACAATGTAGCATTCAAAATCCAACCAGGCACCATAATGTCTTACAAATCTAAAGGTACCCCTTTAAATATTTTACTTATTATACCAAAGTTTACCAGTCCATTTTCAAAATCTGACCATTTCTGACATAATTGTCACAGAGCATAATTAAAAATCACAGAGATATTCTAGGCAAAATAAGTGATCATGATGATGACACTTTTTTTCCATTTCATAAACAGAGATCTACTGATTTAATTAGTAATTAGTAATTACATAATGCTCACTAATTGTCCCAAATAACACTACTTAATTAATACTAACAATAATAATTAACATTCTCATTCCCTTCTACAATCCTACATGTTTCTTTATATCCCAATTTCTCTTTCTACAAACCCACATCAATTTTTTTTACTTATTCCATTCATATGGACGGACGACGAATAGAAGTTCAGTATTTTTTTAAGCTAGTAGCCAGAAATTCTTCTGCCATCTGGTGCTAACAAGGTAACCACCCATGCCTTTGCTCTGCTTTCTTACTCCAATTGTTAAGCACTCTGCATTGTTGATGCATTGCTCCACAAAATCCTCTGAGTCACTTAAACCAAATAAACTGCCCAATAAAATCAAACATCAAAATCATGATTAATAACACTTTTAACTACCTCATTAGACTTTGATTAGACAGATCTAAGTAAAAAGATTAAAACTTTAGTAGTAATTTCTTTATAAAGTGTGGGACCCACCAAGTCATTATTGGGGATGGTTTTTTCTGGCCTAGAACTAGCACTGATGCCTCTAGCTTCTTCACTTGGCTCAATACTGTTGATAGTTTTGGACCCTGTATCACTAATGCTTCAACTTCCACCTGAAAATTTACCACCCTCCATTAATTCCAATTACATTTACATTTACTTGCATTTAACATGTAATAATGAACTAAATTACACTTTATTATACAGTGAATCTTAACTATACTACTAAACAAGTTAACAAACCCATCATTAATAATTTCAAATGTTATGTGAGAAATTAGACTGTTATATACAGATAGTGCACATCTCATGACATCTCTGTGATTCTTGGTAAAAAAACAAAAGATACAAACTTTACAAAATATCTCTAATTTTTTTTGGAAAATCCCTAAAATATAGTAAAATCCATCATAATATGCTACTATTCCAAATCACTATTATAATTTAGATACCATATAAAGAACAGTTGGATATTCCTAGACTTTTAACATGCATACACTTTTTAATTTTAATTTTTGAAAACTTTAGCTTAACTTTTTGTCAATGGAACTTTTTGGAGCGCCCATCTTTTTTGTTTTAATGTGACATCAAAACTTTCAAAAACTAACAAAACAACAACATCAACAACAAAAAAACAACAAAACAACAACAACAACAACAACAATAAGATCCCAACTTTACTTTGTTATCTAAAAATCATATTAAACATACCCATCAAGAAAAGATTAAAACTTTGGAACAATCAACAACATTAAGAAACAATAAACCACAAAAAAAAAAAAAAGAGGAGAGAGAAAATAGAATTTGACCTCAGGTTTGCAAGCTTTGCAAAGGGAGCCAAGAGAACTAGCAAGAGTAGGAGTAGAAGAGTGAGAATCAGAAATAATATGAAGAAGAGTAAGCCAATCACCCTTATTAGTAACATGAGTAAGTGCCCACATCATAGCATGTTTAGATCTAGAAGTTTCATCAACAACAACCATAACTCTTTTTTGAGACATCATATTTCCACCTCCATTAATGTTATTAGCATCATACATGTTAAACCCATTCATTTGTTTCCAACATGAACCCATTTCACCACCTCCACCATAAGAGTATCTTCTTTTATGATTGTTGTTATTGTTGTTGTTTGTCCATCTTTTTGAGGTTGATTTCCACCCTTCTTTTGCGCTTAACTGCCTTAAGATTGAACCTGGTGTTGGCATTTTTTGTTGCTAAATGAGAATGAAAGGTGTTTGATGAAATGCGTGAGTGAATGAGGAAGGTAGGATGAAGGGAGAGAGTGAAGGGTTTAGCAGGGATTTTAATGTGGAGTAAAATAGAGTTTGAAGGAGAGAGAGAGTAGGAAGGTGGGAGAAAGGGAGAGGGTAAATGCAAGGAGTAGGGAGTATTATAATGAGACGCACTGAAAGAAGTGAGGAGAGAGAGGACAAAATACTGGACGGATGGATGGGATGTGAGAGACGTATGGATGGGATAAACAAGAGGAAGTGAGAGAGTGTGTATGTTCGACGAAATTGTTTGTGTTTATGATGATTCTACCTAGAATTTTCAGAAAATTTAGGATGCGTTCTATTCAATTTATTGGACCTAAACTTATTGGAACTTATATAAACTGAACTTATTGAACCTGAACTGAATTTATTGGAACTTATTAAACCTGATTGGACCTGATTCAACTTATTGGACCTGATTGAACCTGATTGGAACTTATTGGACTGATTGAACCTGATTGACCTTATTGGAACTTATTGACCCTGATTGAAACTTCTTAGACCTTATTGGACCTGATTGAAACTTATTAGACCTTATTGAACCTGATTGAAACTTATTTGACCTTATTAGACAAAAACTTGACTGATAATAAATATACCTAACGTAAATCTACCTCAAATTTTTTATGGAATAATAATTATTATAATTCGTCCTTTAAAAAATAATGATTATTAATTATCTATGATAATTAATTTAACAAAAAAATTACTATTTATATATTTGCCTATACATAACTTTCATCACTAATATATCTAATAGTGTTGTTTTAATTTTATAAAACACTAGTAAAAATCTTGCATGTTGAGATGTAAATGAATCTTATATTAATCAGAAGAAAAGTTTCTTCAAGCATCAGATATTATAAAAGTTTCTATTTTTTTCGAATATACTATTAAGCAGTTACGATAGTAGTATTTTTTTTGATTTCTGGAATTAATTATCTCTTATGTATTTTTATTTTTCAAGGGCGTCGTTTCTAGGACATAAGAACTACTTGCATTTAAATGTATTTTATTTTAAAGGACGACATTTATGCTTTTAATATGTATTTTTATTTTCATGGGTGTTATGACGATGCTTATCTATGGTTACTTTATGTTCAAGAAATACTAGTTGCTTATCTCTATCTTCTTTTTATGTTTGGCTTGTAGAATGGACGAGATGTTGGTTGAGAATTGTATGATGTGCATAGCTTTAATGAAGCAATCAATTGATAACATTTATATCTTTCATAGTTATTAGTAACGAAAACATGTTATCTCTAGTTATTTAAAGACGAATTGCAAAATATTTTAATTATTATTATTATTATTATTATTATTATTGTTAACCTTAATTATTTGACCATGATTATAATATTATTCAATAGCGATATGAATAATCAATATAGACAATAATATAAGTATAATACTATACATTGTGGTACTTTAATAAAAATTCTAATAATAACATAATCAGCTAATAGTAATATGAATAATAAATAATAGGCATAATACAATAAATAATAAAATAATAGACACTAATACAAGTATAATACTATATAATCATTGTGGTACTTTAACTAAAATTCTAATAATAACATAATCCTAATAGTGATATGAAATTATGAATAACAAAATAGTGGACAATAATACAAATATTTATTAAACATTGACTATTTGGACCTTATTGGACCTTATTAGACCTGATTGGAACTTATTGGACCTTATTAGACCTGATTGGAACTTATTGCACTGATTGGAACTTATTGCACCTGATTGAAACTTATTGGACCTTATTAGACCTTATTGGAACTTATTGCACTTATTAGACCTTATTGCACTTATCTGAACTTATCTGAACTTATCTGAACTTATTGGACCTGAAACTTAATTTTTTAAGTTGAACAGAACGCACCCTTACTTGGTATTTTTTAAGTTTTCAAAATACACAGAGTATTCCTGAGTTACAAACTAATACACGTAAATATTCTTAATTAACTTTAATTAATCATTAGTTTTAACCCTAAATCCTAAAATCTAACTTCTAATTAAACCCTAATCTGTAACTTCTAACCCTAACCTTAATCCCCCTTCCACCTACTCCGCTCTACTCCAGTTCGAAGACGAAGGAAAGAAGGTTGTCTGGGAGCGCGCGCCGCAGTAGGGAAGCTGGCTAGCAATTTTGGGTTCGCGACAGCAGTGGGGAAGCTCGCCGGCAACTGGGCTGTTAGATTTCGGGCTCGCGACGACGAATGGGGGAGGGGGAGGAGGGGTCGGGGAGGGAGAGGGGGTTGCGGGGTGGGAGGGGGCTGTTGAGGTGGTGGGAGGGTGGGGGAGGAGGTGGTAGGAGGATTAGGGTTTAGGGTTAGAGGTATGGGTTAGGATTAAGGTTAGTATTAGGGGGTTAATTAGGATTTAAAATAGAAAATTAGGGTTAATGACTAACGGTAGTTAATGCCGTTAGTCATTAAGGATATTTGAGTGTATTAGTTTGTAACTTAAAGGTACCCCATGTATTTTCAAAACTTGAGGGTACCAGGTGAATTTCCTAAAAGCTCGGGGATACTTGGTGAAAGAACCGTTCTATTTAATTCGAAAGATTTAGCAAGGTGTTTTATATTTTTGTGGGAGAGTTTCAGTTTAGTTCACTATAATACATTTTAACTCAGTTTAGCTACTTTTTTCTACTTCTCTAGCAATTTTACTTCACTTTAATTCAATTTACCTCGTTTCAATATTATTCAATTCGATTCACTTATGTTCAGCCCAAAAGAACAACGTCTTCGTAGAGGTGACAATCAAGTCTGAATTGAGGGTTTGGATTTGTCTAGCTTTCGGGGTGGTTTAAGCATATGTCATGTCTACTTAAATTTTAGGGTTGAAAGGGGTATTTTCGAGTTCAGGTGAAATTCATACCTATTGACCAACGGTATTTGAGTTGGAGTCCATTGGTAGATACTCCCTCCATTGTTTCATTGCTACATTTTATGCAATGTCACTTTCAAGCTTTTTGATGGGTATTTTTTGATCCATTCAATGAAAATAAATAAAAAATAAGAAAAAGTATTAAAAGTAAAAAAGTAGTACATTTGGGTGGGAAAAGAGAAAAATAAATATAATAGTATTACTTTATGGTATAGCAATTAAAAAGAAACAACCATTTAAGAAAAATGTAGCAATAAAAAAACGGAGGGAATATGTATTAATGTGTATATATTGCAGTCATGAAAAAACTATTTAGTGGGTGCTTTTTATAATCGTTAAATGTGTTCGCTAAATGACTTTTACTTTTTAGGATACTTGAAGAGTTGATTTTTCAATAAAAAAAAAAAACTAAAAATTGATTAATAGTTCATTCTACTGATTTTTGAACTTATTTATACTCCAAACCAAGATACTAAATAGTTGAATTTATAAAATTTTGATACAAAAAATACCCCTTGTAAGTGGGGATAAAGTTGAGAATCCTAAATTATAAGAGCCAAAAATCAAATCCTTATCACAAACCTCCAAGGTCCAAGCAATTATTGGAACAACATTGATTCTTATTATAAAACACACTATTTACAAATATATACAATAGCTTTTTTGGTGCTATCTTGTTTTAATATTGCTATTCCGTTGTTCTCCCATGTCATTGCTAGGGGTGAAAGTTATTCGGATAAAATCCGAAATTCAATCCAATCCGAATTAGTAATTCGAATCGGATTTGAAATAATTGAGATTTTTTCGAAAAATTGGATTTCATATTGGATTGGATTGAGGGTACTCGGATCAAAAAATCAAATATAACTGAACAGTAATATGCTTTGTATTATGTATCTAGATTAGGGTTAAGTTCTTAATTGGATTTTTTTTTTTAAAAAAAACCTAGTCCATAGCTCAATAGTCGTAGCACTTCAACCTTTCCCCTAAAATCATAACATCACTTAATTCCTCATTTCCTAAACCTACTAGGTGGTTGTTGTGCTTAATATATTTAATCGAAAAACTAGAATTTTAAAAAATCGAATTTTCGGATCGGATCCAATCTAGAGTATAAAAATTCTGATTGGACTGGATCGAATTCAAACTCTAATTGGTTTGGATTCGGATTGGAAAATTAAAATCCAAATTTTGTTTGAATCAGATTGGATTAGGTCCTAATCCAAACCGTACATCGAACTTTCACCCTTAGTCAATGCGCCACTATTGTTCCATTCAAAATCCAATAGACATTTTAAGGCATGTTCTCCCCAACTTATTTTCAATTCAGTTGCAATCAGTTCAGTTGCTAAGTTATTTATTATCATCACTATTAATTATAAATTAATTCAGTTCAATAGCAATCAGTTTAATTCATTTTAGTCAATTCAGTTCAATTCAGTTACAATCAATTCAACTCATTTCAGTTGTTTTATGACGAAGAGAACATACCCTCAATTCGAAACCTCGGATAAACATATCAACTGGATTAAGAAAGATATGCCCATTAGCAAAAGTAAAATAGTACGTTACCAAATTAGTTTAAAAAGCCTATCTAATCATATCAAATTGAACAATAAGAAAAATATCCTCCATGTTGGGAAGATAATCAATCAAGGTAGTAGTAAATAAGAAAATAAATTATCCTTAATTTTTTTATGGACCTGGTACTAAATTTAGTGTGGATCTAATACTTGCACATATAATTTATGGAAAAAATCATGGTTCATACGAAATTTAGTGTGGACCTAACACTTGCACATATAATTTAGGAAAAATTGTGAATAACCACCTGTTAGATACACCTGTTTCAAAATAACCACCCCAATTTCATTTGCATTTAAATAACCACCTCTACTTAGCTTCACATTTTTAAATACCCACCTCTTAACAGAAAAAAGGTGACTCCGTTAACAGTGAGGCCTGTTGACACGCTTTTATTAAATTTCCCGCCAATTTTCCTCGACTTTGACCTATATATATATATCTCTGACATTGACAAACCTATTCTAAACAAATTTGGCAAAGATTTACTTCAATTCCACTGTGATTCCTCTTGAAGCTCAAAATTCAGGTATGTTCTTTGCAATTTCTAGGGTTTTAATGTATATATCTAGGGGAAATTAGGACTTTTTCTTGTATTCTTATCAATTCTAAAAATTCTACCTTTATGAACTTGTTAGGAATTTGCTATGGCTGAAAGAGAATCAATTACTTGCCATTGTACTCTCCCTGTTGCAAGGAGGACTTCTTGGACTGAGAAGAATCCCGGACGAAGGTTCAATTCATGTCTTGCAAATTCTATGAGCATGAAACGGAGTGGAGGGGCTGCGGTTTTTTTAGATGAATTGATGAGAGACAAACTGAATGGCAAAAGCTATTTATAAATCAACTTATTGCGCAGAAGAGGTTGTTGGAGGGCAGAGTTAGGTCATTGGAAGACGGTGAGCAGTTTGCAAGGACAACGAAGACTGAGTTGGAGATTAGAGAGAGAAAGAATCTTGTCCAGAAAAAATGAACGAAGAATTTAAAATGGGGAGGGGAAGGTGAAATAATAATTGAAGTTTGAAGAAGAAGGAAGAGAGAGGAAAGAGAGAATAGGAAAAAAAGTTAGAAATGTGTGGTCTGTTGGAGGGAAATTAGGTCAGTAAAAAAAAAAATGGGCCTCACTATCAACGGAGTCACCTTTTTCTGTTAAGAGGTGGGTATTTAAAAACGTGAAGCTAAGTAGAGGTGGTTATTTAAATGCAAATGAAATTGGGGTGGTTATTTTGAAACAGGGGTATCTGACAAGTGGTTATTCACAATTTTTCCTATAATTTATAAAAAAAAGGTCATCGTGTTAAAAGGTAATAATTATAAAAAAGGAGTAGTTGTAGATTGTGAATGGTAGATATGTAAGAAAAAAGGTTACTATGTTATAAAGTGTAAATTTCATTATAATAATAAACTAATGTAAAAAATTGCGACTTTATGAAAAAGACAATATCATTATGTTAGATAACGCAAGATTACTGTAACTTTATATTGTAAAAGGTCACTACCTCATTATATCACATAAGTGACTTTGGTCCACACTATAGCTCATCAACTACACCTATGAAATGTAATCACTCTTACATAGCACAAGAATACTTCACAATAATAAACACAAGTCTGTCTTCGCATACGTATAAACACACATCATTTACCTTCTAATTGTTTGTATCTAGAAAAGTTTACATATCTCTATTATATAAGGGAAGGGGGGAGGAAGATGGTGTCACCGTTTAAAAAAACTAAATGACCCTTAATGATCTAATGGAATAAAAAAAAAATTACAAAAGAAATCCTTTTCCATTTTAACTTTGCATTTTAAGTGGATATAAGACACTATTTTAAATTTGAGGCACGCATCGAGTGCATATAAGGCTAGTATATTATATTTCAATACCTCCTCCAAAATGAGCTATAAATTTTCTCATTCTCTCGCATAAATTACCATCAACAAACACGGGTGAGGAGCAATTTTTTTTTTTTAAATAGAGGCTTCAGCTAAACTAAAACAAACAACTTACAGAAAAGAATGATAAAACCTAGCTAAGTCATGAGCATTTTCAACTTGATCTCTAGAGACTTTACAAACCATACATAAGGAAAGAGACGCGGAAACGTTGATAACATTTTGGAATGTCCAACAAAAAATACTATTACTAGATCGATCATTTATCTTTTAGTAGTTGAATGTTGCACGTAGAATCTGTCTGGAGTTGAACTGAGCTTAAACCAATTTCAGTGAGCCATTGAAGACATAGAAGAACAGTTTGTAATTCAGCTTGTGAAGCATTTTTAGCAATAAAATGAGCACCCCCACAAGTGGTTGATGATGATTAGAGGAGGTCAAGAACCAACCAGCTCCTACACACTTGATTTTCTTATCCCAAGAACCATCAATTTTTATGATATTAGCAACATCTCTTGAAGAATTTTGACCTAAATGTAGCATCATGAAACCAGGAGGACAATCACTACACACTCCGAAGGATGAAAAATCTGAGTTGTTGCTTTAATAACTCAACATATCTCATATGCTGAGCAGAAGCAACATCAATGGACACTCGAATCTAGGCTTCAGAAGAACTACCACCTCGAAATATAGAGTTATTTCAAGCAATCCAAATACCCCATAAGTGATCAACAAATTCGAAATTTTGAGACTCATTTCACACAGTTGGATATAACAATAAATTCAATCTTTCATCGAAATGGATTCATCTATGACTGAACAACAAGAGTACTATTCTTCCATATGTTTTGAACTTCCGGACATAAACGAAAAAGATGTGTTTGGGCTTATTTCCTGGGTTAGGCCTACCAGGGATGATCAGGCCCAATAAAGCCTTAAACCTCCAGAGGGCCCCACCTGTGATAATGCCTCCCAGCTGTCAGTGCCCCCAGCTGGCCTACAGTTGGGATATCCCCAGCACTATAAATACTCAACCCCCTCATCAATGAGAAGGTATTGAATTCTTACCTAACAAACCAGAGCATCTCTCTCTAGACTTTATCTCTCTAAGCTTGATTACTGACTTGAGCGTCGAGAGCGATCCCGGAACAACCCCCGGGGCAGTCTAACCATTACTTTTGCAGGATTCCGGCGTACGGACTTTGGACTCAGGACATTCGAATCTGACCCGGTAATCCCTAAGCAAAGGAATCAGAACCCTTAATTTATAGACAGAAACAGTTTGGCGCCGTCTGTGGGGAGAGTACAAAAAGTTACTTCGCCACCACTCACTCAGATTTACTCACTCAACTACTCAGCTCAGAACGCCAATCGACAATGGCACCAACAAAAAACACTCGCGCTAAGCAAGCCTCTGACCAGATAGGTCGGCCAGAAAGAGGCCACTCCCCCGCGCACAATAGGGATCCCCCGAACCCTCGACCGGAGCGAGGTCACTCACATGCGCATAACCGGGAGGTCGAGCGGACACCCTCACCGGCTCTGAGGTCACCTACCGTCCAAACTCTGGACCCTCGGTCGGTGTCCCAGCATATTCAGCATGTGGAGCCTCAGCCGCTCTTTGCGTCTGACCTGGCACTTATCACGGCTCAGCTCCAGGAAACTTTCCAAAAGGGTATGATGGACATGATGGCCATGCTCCAACAGAGGCAGCCGCAACAAGTCGTCCCGCTCAATCAGCATGAACCCAGGGAGCGCACGGTCGTTTGCTCTCAGAGGGACAACTCTCGTTCTAATCGAGATCCGCAGCCTAGCCGGCCACGGTCCGATGCGAGAGACCCGAGCCACCGGGAAAGAGAAAAGTCAGCACGACAGGGGTCGGCCCGTCAGCATGCAGAAACCCATATATCTAAATCCCCAAGGGGGGGTGCGGGTCGGAAACCCCAAGATGCCCGAGAATTCCTTAACAACAAGAAGCGCCTCAGCCAAGGCTACGACGCTCGGGAGTTCCTCAGGAAGAAAGCCAATGACCGAGAGGGCCAAGGGGACTCGGCTCATTCTCAGCCTCCTAGGCTAACCGGAGGAGGGCTCAAGTTCCTGATCCCCTTCAGCCAGGAAATCCTAGGGACCCAACCCCCAGGGAAAATCAAAACCCCCCTGATCGAGCCATTCGCGGGCCTAACCGACCCAAATGACCATATGGCTAGTTACAAGGCTCAAATGAGTGTGTTGACAAGCTGCGAGGCCACTTGGTGCCTCTTCTTCCCTACCACCCTCAAAGGTTTGGCTCTGAATTGGTTCCAAGAGCTGCCGGCGGGGGTCATCACTGACTTCGCCATATTGGAGCACCTCTTCATCCATCAGTTCGTAGCAGGAAAGAGGCAAAGAAAAACCAGCCTTCACCTCATGGGGGTGAAGCAAGACAAGAATGAATCCTTGTCGGACTATATAAAGAGGTTCAACGAGGAGTCTCTCAAAATAACCGACCTACAGGATGCTGTAGCCTTCGCTGCCCTCATGTCCGGCCTCCAACCGGGTCGGCTCAGATGGTCATTGGCCGAGAATGAAGTCAAAACTTACTCGGAAGCCATGGCTCGGGCCCAAAGATTCATCCAAGCAACGGATATCTGCCGTTACTCGGACGAGGGTGGCAAGAAAAGGAAGGATGAAGGGAGTCACGCGGGTCAGCCTAAACATCAAAGAACGGGGGGCCGAGGGGATCGGCTCACCGATAATGGCAACGACCCCCGATTCAATAAAAACCGGAAGGAAATCTACTTTGACATCCGGAACAAAAATTGGCTCCCCAGGCCAACGCCCATCCGGACATCATCGTCTCGGAGGGATAAGAGTTTATGGTGTGACTACCACAAGGAATGTGGACACACCACCAACGACTGTCGGGAGCTCAAGAAATCCTTGAACGGTTTGGCCGACCAGGGCAAACTCAACCCCTACCTAAAGCGCTCGAGCGAAGAAAAGGGGAAGCAAAAGGTAGGTCAGTCGAACAGCGGGGACACGGAAGGATTCATCGGTGTCATCGCTGGAGGATTCGCGTCGGGAGGCCTTGTCGGACGTTGCGTGTTCCGCACGACGACCCCCTTGTCATTGAGCTCAAGGTAGCAAATACAAAGGTGAAGAGGGTATTGGTGGATAGTGGGTCATCCGCTGATATAATCACCCTTGACTGCCTCAAAAAGCTGAAGTACACCGAGCGGGATGTTACCCCCATGGCTCAGCCGCTCATAGGCTTCGGGGGCAACTCTGTCCACCCGGTCGGATCAATAAAATTACCCACTCGGATGGGTGAAAAGGGTAAGGGGAGAAGCCTACCGATCGACTTCTTGGTGGTAGACATCCCTTTGCCTTACAACATAATAATGGGGAGGCCCATGCTAAACAAGGCCAAGGCCGCCATCTCCACCTACCAGCTCCTCTTGCAGTTTGAGACTGATGACGGGAAGGTAGGAAAAATTCAAGGCGACCAACAGGCCGCAAGAGAGTGCTATGTGAATAGCCTCAAAAATACGACGTCCAAAAGGACTCGGACAACGACGTCCAAAAGGACTCGAAAAAAAGAAAATACGAAGGGGGTCAGCCCTCAACCAGTCTCGGGGTGTACATAACTGAAAACCCTAAGCAATACGAGCGTCCTCAGCCAGCCGAAGAGGACGAAGAAGTCGCGATCGGCCAGGACCCCGGTCGGACTGTCAGGGTAGGCAAGGCCATGGATCCCCAAACAAGGCAAGATATCATCCAAGTGCTCACGGAGTACCAAGATGTCTTCGCCTATGAGGCCACAGAAATGCCGGGGCTCGACCCGAAAATCATGTGTCATGAGCTTAACATCAAAGAGGGGTTCAGACCAATCAAGCAGAAGCTCAGGCACCAAGGTCCCGAAAGAAATGCCGCGGCAGCAGCAGAAGTCAAGAAGCTGCTCGAAGCGGGTTTCATAGAAGAGTGTCAATACTCGGAATGGCTGGCCAACGTGGTCTTGGTCAAAAAGCCGATGGGGCATGGCGAATGTGTGTCGATTTCACCGACTTAAACAAAGCCTGCCCAAAAGACAATCACCCTCTGCCAAAGATCGATAGGCTGGTCGATTCAACGGCAGGGCACGCCCTTCTCAGCTTCATGGATGCAAATGCCGGCTATCATCAAATTCCCATGGCCGAGAAGGATAGGGTTCATACAGCATTCATCACTCCTCAGGGTGTCTACTGCTACAAAATGATGCCGTTCGGCCTCAAAAATGCCGGGCGACATATCAGCGAACCGTCAACAAAATCTTCAGCGACCAATTGGGTCGGAACATTGAGGTATACGTTGACGATATGATAGTCAAAAGCAAGGCCCAGTCGGATCACCCTGCAGATCTGAAAGAAACGCTGAGCACCCTAAGAAATACCGAATGATGCTCAACCCTAAAAATGCGTCTTGGAGTTAAAGGGGAAAGTGCCTCGGATTTCTAGTAGATGAGAGAGGTATAGAGGCCAACCCGGACAAAATCAAAGCGGTCTTAGAAATGAAATCGCCTCGGAATGTTGGGAAGTACAGCGCCTAACCGGCTGCTTAGCGGCCTCGGTCGGTTCCTCTCCCGGTCGGCCGATAAGAGCTTGTTGTTCTTCAAGGCCCTGAAGCGAAAAGAGTTCGCATGGGATGACGAAGCCGAGCAAGCCTTCCTGACCTCAAGAATCACTTGGCATCTTTGCCCAAACTGATCTCCCCCTTGCCGGGGGAACCCCTGTTTATCTACTTGGCTGTCTCGGACTACGCTCTTAGCGCCGTCCTGATAGCCGAGCGAGAAGGAAAGCAACATCCTGTTACTTCATCAGCCACGCCTATAGGGGGCCGAGGCGAAGTACAGCGATGTTGAGAAAATGGTCTTTGCCTTGGTGATGGCGAGCCGGAAGCTCAAGCCCTATTTTCAAGCACACCCATCAAAGTCCTAACCGGACAACCGCTCCGGAAGCTTATTGAGAATAGAAATCACTCGAGTCGGATGAGTGATTGGGCAGACCAGTTAGCAGATTTTGGGCTCGAGTTCGAGCCCCGAAGAGCCATCAAGGCCCAAGCACTCGCTGACTTCATCACTGAATGCGCAACTCGACCCCCGGTCGGTTCGCAAGAGGAGTGGGAATTGCTTGTTGATGGATCATCCACAAAGAGTGGTTGTGGAGCCGGTGGTCATCAAACCCCCGGTCGGAGAAAAAATTGAATATGCTGTTAAGTTCGAATTTCTCGGATCTAACAATGAAGCCGAGTATGAGGCCTCATCCTCGGAATACAGCTATGCATCCTAGCGGGGCAACATCAATCGTAGCCAAGTCCGACTCACAACTAATAGTGGGTCAGATTTCCGGAGACTATGAGGCCAAGGAGGATAACATGAGGATGTACTTGGCCAAAGCCCGAGCTGTCATTGCAAGGTTGTCCGGATTCCGGATTACCCACATTCCTCGCTCGGAAAATCAGCAAGCTGATGCACTGGCTCGGATGGCTAGTTCTGCTGAAGGGTCGGCCCCCAGAACCATAACTTGGGAAGTGTTGAAGGAGCCTAGCATAAATGCCAAAGAGCAGCTCGTACTCAATCGATCCTCAAACTGGATGGGTGAAATTGTGGATACTTGCGAGACGGGACCTTACCCATGATCCTAAAGAAGCCGACCGGATTAAGCATAAGTCAGGTTGGTTCCTTTGGCATGAAAGGCAGCTCTATAAAAAGTCCTTCACTCATCCCCTCCTCAAATGTATAACTCCCGAGGAAGGAAATTATGTCCTCCGGGAAATACCACAGGAGCTGCGGAAGCCATCAAGGGGGTCGAACAATAGCCGGAAAGGCACTAAGGGCGGGATACTATTGGCCTACTCTGAAAGCTGACGCCTCGGACTTAGTCCGGCGGTGTCCCTCCTGCCAGATTCACTCGGACATACCAAGGGCGCCTGCCACTCCCCTCACCACCATTCAAGCAGTCCTGCCCTTCGACAAGTGGGGCATGGACCTGCTCGGACCTTTTCCCCCAGCTTCCGGGCAAAGGAAGTTCCTAATTGTGGCTATTGATTACTTCACCAAGTGGACCGAAGCCGAGCCACTGGCGTCAATTACTGACAAACAGGTCCAGCTGTTCATATGGAGAAATATCATTACCCGGTTCGGAATTCCAAGAGCCCTGGTATCGGAAATGGCCGACAGTTCAACAGCGGGCCGACTCGAGAGTTTTGTGCCCGGTTCGGCATTCAAACAAGGTTCTCGGCAGTCTCCCGCCTTCAGACCAACGGGCAAGCTGAGTCAGCTAATAAAATTGTCCTAAAGGGTATTAAGAAATCCCTTGATGCAGCTAAAGGGGCATGGGTAGACGACCTACCCGGAGTACTCTGGTCGGCTCGAACAACGGTGAAAGAAGCCACGGGTCACTCTCCTTTCGGCTTGGTCTATGGAAGCGAAGCTGTCCTTCCGGTCGAGGTGGGAATCCCCTCCCCTCGATGACATTCTATGAGTTCGACCAAAATGAAGAAGAAAAGCCCGTCAACTTAGACCTGTTGCCAGAAACCCGAGGCAATGCTTTGCTACAAGCCATCCGGTACAAGCAAAGAATCACAAGGCACTTTAACAGGCGAGTAAAGCCTCGGCCAATCGGTCTGGCGACTGGGTCGTCTGAAAGGTCGAAGCCACCGGACTTTCCCACCTCAAAGGGAAGTTGGGGGCAAATTGGGACGGCCCATACAAGGTTACAGAAGTCATCAAGCCAGGGACATTCCGACTCGAATCTCCCGAAGGGGTCCCCTTGGCTCGACCTTGGAACTTAGACAATCTTAAAAGATTCTATGTATAACTTCTTTTTCGTTACTTGCACTAGGGGCATGATGTAAGGCCAGCACTACCTGGTCGGTTTAGCAAGCTAATCCAATTGTAACTCGGACTTAACCAGTCCATGTATCCAGTCGGGTTTCTACCCCAGAAATAGAAAGACTTAGCCAGTCTCATTATTTTGATCAAAAAGGCAAACAAGACTTAACCAGTTTATTGCCTATCAAATGATTATAATATTGCAAATAACGAAAAATGTGCGACAAAAGGCAAGTTGCAAAATAATAGTTGTATTCCAATCGATGAAAAGTTGCAAAATACAACCAAGAGTTTACAAAAATACAGGGTCGAAAGCGATGCAAAATAAAGCAAAAAGCCAACATGGCAAAAGCATAGAAAAAATCCTAAGGCAGCTGGGGAGTGGGGTCGGCAGCAAGGTCCTCAGCATCAGGTTGCTCGGCAGCATTCCCTCGAGGCGGCTCGGTACTAGCAGCGCCTTCGTCATCATCATCATCCTCCTCATCCGAGCTCGCCTCCTCGGCCATTTTCGCCCGGATCTCAGCTGCCTCGGCCTCCGCTAGCTCCTGATAGCGGGACCAAACCGAGTTCCAGTCGGCCGAAGGGCAGGAATCGGCCAGGGCAATCCTCAGCTTGGTAAGGGCCTCGTCCTCGCCCATTTTGTGGGAGGATTGGCCCACGTTAGCACAGAACTCGGTGCAAGCATCCGAAGCCTGCCAGACCTTAAACCATTCCCATACCTCTCACTTCCTCGGCTAAATTATAAGGAGGTGAGGGAGGGGGTGTCACTGACTCGGACGAGCTCCCCATTATTTATCAACAGAAGGGGGTCGGCCGATTTTATTAAAGGAAAGAGAAGAAAAACTTAGCGAAAAAACAAAACAAGTGCGTACCTGGTCGGACGAAGAAGTTGGAGCCCGGACTTAGAGAGAGAAGGAGCTCTAAACTTAGAGAGAGAAAGAGCAGAAATCTCAGATTCAGAGAGAGAGAGAGAATTGTAAAAGTGACAAAATCTCTCCCATCTCTCCCTACTTATAGGCAGAGTCCTCGGTCTTCGTGTCCCGCGTCACCTCTTGGACCGGGCCCTGCGTTTCCGCCACCTTAATGGGCCTCCCAAATGCCCAAAACTGTTCAAAAGGCACAACTCCCAGGAATATCAATCGTCACAAAAGTCATAAATGTCCAGAAGTTGAATCGCCACCATGTTTTCAAGCACCCCAATAATCCACCGTTGCCACGTGGCATTTGGGTTTTCAAGAAATTATTAAGTTCACCAGCTCCAGATTGCTAGTTCATCAGCTCAAGACTACCAGCTCGGTCACTTAGCCAGTGGTCCAAAGCCTTCGGTACCGGCTCGGACAAGCATGGGGCTCATTGGCCCCTCATCCGAGCCGCGTCCAACCACCTCGGCCCTAGGAGGCACTCCTCCTTGGTTGAGTAAGTCTCCTAAGTCCCATATAGAATTAGCGAGAGCAGGCACCGGCTCGGACAAGCATGGGGCTCATTGGCCCCTCATCCGAGCCGCGTCCAAACAGCTCGGCCCTAGGAGGCACTCCTCCTTGGTTGAGTAAGTCTCCTAAGTCCCAGATAGACTTAGCGAGAGCAGGCACCGGCTCGGACAAGCATGGGACTCATTGGCCCCTCATCCGAGCCGCGTCCAAACAGCTCGGTCCTAGGAGGCACTCCTCCTTGGTTGATTAAGTCTCCTAAGTCCCAGATAGACTTAGCGAGAGCAGGCACCGGCTCGGACAAGCATGGGGCTCATTGGCCCCTCATCCGAGCCGCGTCCAACCACCTCGGCCCTAGGAGGCTCTCCTCCTTGGTTGACTTAGTGAATGTGGGTACCGGCTCGGACAAGCATGGGGCTCATTGGTCCCTGGTCCGAGCCGTAGACGGGCCATACCCTTCCATTAAGACCGGGTCGGCGCTCAAGCTCCCCCTCTCTCCTATGAGACCGGGTCGGCACTCAAGCTCCCCTTCTCTACTATGATACCGGGTCGGCACTCAAGCCGCCCCTCTCCTTGAGGAGACCGGGTCGGCACATGCCACCCTTCTCTCCAAGGTGAACGGGTCGGCACTCAAGCCACCCCTCTCTTTGAGGAGACCGGGTCAGCACATGCCACCCTTCTCTCCAAGGTGACCGGGTCGGCACTAGCCACCCCTCTCCTTGGGAAGACTGGGTCGGCATTAGCCACCCCTCTCCTTGGGGAGACCGGGTCGGCACCAGCCATCCCTCTCCTTGAGGAGACCGGGTCGGCACTAGCCCCCTCCTCCTTGAGGAGACTGGGTCGGCACGTGCCCCCCCTTTTTTTTGCCTAAAAATCAGGTTAGCCTGGGTTCAGGACTGTCTAGGTTCCGCCACGAACGGGAGACACTTCAGCAGGGCCTCGATGTTTCCCATTCCTGGCGTGGGGCTAATTGTTTGGGCTTATTTCCTGGGTTAGGCCTACCAGGGATGATCAGGCCCAATAAAGCCTTAAACCTCCAGAGGGTCCCACCTGTGATAATGCCTCCCAGCTGTCAGTGCCCCCAGCTGGCCTACAGTTGGGATATCCCCAGCACTATAAATACTCAACCCCCTCATCAATGAGAAGGTATTGAATTTTTACCTAACAAACCAGAGCATCTCTCTCTAGACTTTCTCTCTCTAGCTTGATTCTGACTTGAGCGTCGGAGAGGCGATCCCGGAACAACCCCCGGGGCAGTCTAACCATTACTTTTGCAGGATTCCGGCGTACGGACTTTGGACTCAGGACATTCGAATCTGACCCGGTATTCCCTAAGCAAAGGAATCAGAACCCTTAATTTCTAGACAGAAACAAGATGAATATCATCTTCATCATCATTTTGGCAAAACGAACAAGAAAAGGTAGAGAAGACACCTTTTTAGCAAGATTAAATCTAAGACGAAGGATATTGTAACTGATTTTCCAAAGAAACAACTTCCATTTAAGTTGAATATTAAGATGCCAAATCAGTTTATAGAAAGGGGAAGGGGAATTTGATTATGAAGAACCTGACTCTACTAAAGAGTAGTGATGAAGGCATTGCCAGCTTTTGTAGTAAACGAATCAGACTTATGATTGTGCCACACTAACTGATCCTGTTCCTCCTGCTAAGGAAGTTCAATGCTCAAAATACTCTAAGCATCTTTAAAATAACAAAAATGACGAACCAGAAGAATGTTCCATTCAGGATAAGGAGATGTAGTAATAAGCTGATGACTAACCATGGTGGATTGAGCCTGATGCAATGTGATAGCATAGTTAACTTCAGGAACTACATTATCAACCCAAGGATCAATAATTACACGAATCCTCCGACAATCACCACCTTCCAGATGCAGCCCTTTTTAAGCTAAAATTCAGCACGAGCTAGACTCCTAGCACCACAAGAGTTGGATCTAAAAGAAGGTTTTTCTATTTTAGAATGTAACAATCTAGGAAGGACTCATAGCATTATAGACCATACTAAGAATATTATGAGGCTACGTATGGATAGACTACGCTCTTTTCATCAGATAGGATTTGTTAACCATAGTTGTAGCTCGTATACGAAATAACACCGATAGAGATTGTAGTCTTAAATAAATAAGCCAAAAAAAAATGTGCTCTCAAATCACATTGATTCTCTGTTAGATGTGTGTGTGGATAAAACAGTGAGTAACAGGATATTAGAATTCCAAGCACGTATTAGTTACTTTTTCCTATAAGTTATTTACCGACCCACTAGGAACAACAGAGTATCATGGTAATACTTATGAGATACGAAGAAGAAACATTGAATCTTGGTTGTTAACAAGAAACAATACCAACAAGAGTTTGTAGTTTGATTTTGTTTAGAGAAAACACAAGAGAATTTTATTCTCTAAGCAAGTACCATGGAATGATTTCACACTTTAAGTAAGTATGAATGATCTCTGTATCAATGATCTCTCTCTCATTCCATATGTGATATGTTCCTGTATATACTAGGGAAGACTTACTGATGAAAAGACGCAACCATATACGAAAAGACATGCACCATTTCGCAAAAGAAATGCCTCGTCAGGAAAACTGACGAATAGGAGCTGCCGCTCCCTTGTGGAGCCGGTGCTCCAGGTAGGAGCCGACGCTCCAGACAGGAGTCGGCGCTTCAGACAGGAGCCGGCGCTCCAGACAGGAGCCGACGCTCCAGACAGGAGCCGACGCTCCTCAGCCCTGTCAAGAATTTGGTTCTAATTCCAAATCCCTGCCAACTTTGAGCGTGCGCTCTTCTGGAGAGCGAACAATCTACTGACTTGCCTTCTCGTTTTTCCTTCTTACTCGTCAATAACATCAACGGACACATTTAAACTATAAATGTTCCAACATTCTCTAATTACTTTCAAAATCCCTAAATGCAATACTTCCTTTTTATTTTCCTACAAAATCAATCCTCTCCATTAAGAATAGAACTTATGGCTCTTATTTAAACTTTATTTTATCTAATTCCTAGCTCTTATATCTGCTTAAGTGATAACATGGAGGACAATAAGACTTACAAAAAAAATCAAGTATCTTATGTCCTGTATCAGTTTTCAAATTTTGGTTTTATGAAAGGTATTATAAACTAAAAATTAGTCATGCTTATACATAATATGTCAATTGTGAAAACTGACAACATAATATTGGAAACTACTTTTTATAGTTCCCATATTTTTGTTGTTTGTTTTTTTAAAAAAATTGAAAATTGAAAACAATAATTGATAACGAACGAGCCCATAGTTAATAATGATTATCGTCGTCTAATTTGTTCTCTTCCTCTATTTGAAAGGACGAAAGACCACCCTAGTTTTTTGTCCCTAGTAAATTTGGAAAATACTTCCTCCGTTTAGAAATAGTTGCACCATTTCTAACTTTCACGCATACCGATGTATGATTTCATCCATTAATATCTTTAATTATCAATAAGTAAAAATTATGAGAAGTTTATTTTAAAAAAATTTACATCGAGACAAATCTAATAAGACCCCACATGACTGTTTTTCCTAAAATATAAATTACCAAATACAATTTAAGTGTAAGATGTGAATAGTGCATAAAATAGAAATGGTGCAACTATTTCTAAGCGGATGAAATATATAATAGAGAAGTATTTTTACATCTAAACTTTTTACTAAACTTCTATTCATCGTCCTGAAATTACTTACAATCGCACCAACTGCCATGTAAATGTACTATTATACCCTTGGCTGCTTTTACAAGTCTCTCTCCACCACCACCTAAAATCACTAACCACCAATCACTACCTCCAATCCACCGACGATCACCAATGTCTTCCAACGACGTAATTTTTTTCCCGACAAGGTAACTTTTTAAAAAACAAATTTCATGGGGCTAACGTGTGGCCTGGACGTTGTGTCCATGACACAACTTCTAGGGAACACGTTGTGTATGTCCATGGACACAACTTTTGTCCTGGAAGTTGTGTCAACGTCTGGCTTGAACGTTAGCCCCATGGACACAACGTTTAGGCCACACGTTGTGCCCCATGGAATTTGTTAAAAAATTTACCTCGTCGGAATTTTGTGTTCGTCGGTGTTGGTAGTCGGTGGTGATGGCGAAGGTGAGAGAAAATATGAATTAGAGGAGGAGTTAAGTTGGAGTAAAAAAATAAAAAAAAAATATCATAAGAATATAATAGTACTTTTAGAAGAAAATTGAGACAATGTTAAATAATTTGGGACGATGTTTAACAATCCCAAACTTTTACTCTTTGTTTTAATGATGATTATTATGACTTATGAGCTCGGAAGAAGGTTGTGGCATCAGGCAAATTTAAGAAAAGTTTCGAGTGGTTAAAGTTCACGGGAATCACTGGCGCGGGATGTGGCTTTACTCTGCCGACGGATCTAGTAATACCATCACTCTACTTTTACCATTTTGTTTTTATGATTGATTATTATTCAAAGAAAACTGTGCTTTTGTACTGCTATTCCTCTCATAGTTCAGAGATTCTCTTTTTTCTTTTCTTTAGTCCTTTCTTTTCCCCACCTTTTTTTTTTCTGATCTTATATTCTTATCCTTTATTCTTGCTGGTTCTTATCTTTATTTTTACTATAGAACAAGGTGCTCCTCTCATTTTAATTATTACATCCAAGTATTAGTTGAATTATAGAGGGAAACTAGTTGTTGACTCAAAAGATGTCCCATATCACTTACAACCCGTTTAGTAGACGTTAATAATTTGCGGTAATGGAAATGAATTTTAAGTGTAATTTTATTTGGAAAACACCCTTAAAATCTCCATGGGGAGACATTTTTTCTCCATGACCAAGCAATCTTACTCCTAAACTTGTGTTTTTGTCTCCAAGTGGAAGCAATTTTCATTACCACTCATTACCACCTACAAGGTGGTATTGGATGAGAATGAAAATTCAAGAAGTGGACACTTTAGGATAAATTAACATTACTATGGGAATGGACAATGATATTTTTCACAAATTTACCCACAAATTCATTCCCATTACCACCATTTATGACCAACTACCAAATGGGCCGTTAATGTTTGGGCTCATTTCCTGGAATGACCCATCTATAACAAAGTTACTAAAATACCCCTATCTCTAGGGAACATAATCCTTCACCAGTTGGAGCTGACTAAAATGCCCTCATTTATTATAGGTCTCATCCTCTATAAATATGGATTGTCTCATCAGACAAAGGTATTCAATTCTCACCCAACAAACCAGGTCATCTCTGTCTACATTTACTCACTTTCCCTCTCTACCTCAATCTCAACTGACTTGAGCGTCGGAGGGGATTTCTTGGAAACACCCCCAGGCCAGTTTTTCATGGTATTTTGCAGGATTATCGAACACCTCTTCCTCGGCTCTTCAGACCTTCTCGGGATTTCAAGACTCTCAACACTACACGTACCTTGGACCGTTTCTAGGCAGAAATAGTTTGGCCGTCTGTGGGGATGCTACATCTCAAAGTCACATACCGAGAGCAACATGGCACCCAACTGAAGGATGACAAAAGCTTTTCACATGGACCGAAGAGCTCCTATCCTGTCGTCATACCATACTGAGTAGCGGCATTCGGGCAAACAAAGACCTCCTTGGGAAAAAGAGGCTAATTAACCGAGAGGAGTGCCCCAACCAGCTTAGCCAAAAAATGGTTAAGTAGCGTCGTTCTGACAAAGAAGACCTCCTCGGGCAGCTTGAGGCTTATTAGCCCTCCCGAGTCGGGAACTTCTCCGCTAACACCTCCTCGGGAAGCACGAGGTCCCTATAGCCTCCACAAGTCGAGAACATCTCTGGAATACAATTACCTTCTCGGCCTTGCCTCAGTATCTCAACACCCAACTCGGGATTACTATGGAGGGCTCATTGGCCCCCGAGCTAGTGCATTATCCTTCTCGGCCTTGCCAGGGGGCTCAATACCCAACTTGGGATCATCATGGAGGGTTCATTAGCTCTGAGGTGGCGCATTACCCTTCCCGGCCTTGCCAGGGGGGTCAATACTTAGCCATCACCCTTCTCGATTCGGGAGAGTATGTAACTCGAAAAAGAAAGAAGACCGACTTGAGAAAAACACATCGGTCCCCCTCTTAACTAGTCTGTTGCCTAGCTTGGCTCGGTAGCCACACATATATACCCCTTGGAAAATATGGGGCTCCTTGTCCTCCAACTCGGGGGACTTGAGGGTCTAATTCAGTGACCTAGCAAGATCAAATGGACAACATTGTGTCCACCACTTGGGAAATTTGGGGCTTCGTCCCACTCGGGAATGTCATCTCAGTTCCTCCATGAGGCTCACCTAGCTAGGTCAGCCTCGGAAAACAAAACATTTGGGGCTCTCTCACATCAGGGCACCTAGAAAGAAGGCGCAATCTCGAACCCTCCCCCCTCCCGAGACCGACATGGTACTCCAGACCAGGAATCTTTCTCAGGTTTCGCTTCGAGAAGGACTAAGGCTGCCTTTTCCGTTCATCCAGTATGGGGCTAATTGCTTGAACCCATCAGCTGGTCCAATAAATACACTCGATGGAGGTATGATGGTGTGTCAGCCCCCCGACCGACTGACATTATCCAAGCAAATCAACCTCCTCGGCCAAGCAAGGGGTTCATTATCCCCCCCGAGTCGAGCACATATCTCGGGGTACCTCCTTGACCATGCCAGGAGTATCCTATCACTTAGCGAAAATCGATAAGTGCAAACAAATCAACCACCTCGGCCAAGCAAGGGGATCATTAGCCCCCCAAATCGAGCACATATCTCGGTGCCTCCTCGGCCATGCTAGGAGTACCTTGTCACTAAGCAAAAATGGCTAAGTGCAAATGAATGAACCTTCTTGGGAAACATGGGGCTCATTACCCCCCCCCCCCCGAGTCGAGAAACTCCTTCATTGGCACCTCCTCGGTCATAAGAGGAGCGTCCTACTAACTAGTCAAAAAACGACTAAGTCTGTTAATTGGACCTACTCGTGATCCGAGTAGCGTCGTGAAACCTCCTCGGGAGACATGGGGCTCATTACCCCCCCCCACCTGAGTCGAGAAATTCCTCCATTGGCACCTCCTCGGTCATAAAAGGAGCGTCCTACTAACTTAGCCAAAAACGGCTAAGTATCGTTAATTGGACCTACTCGTGATCCGAGTAGCGTCGTGAAACCTCCTTGGGAAATATAGGGCTCATTACCCCCCCCCCGAGTCGGGAAACTCCTCCATTGGCACCTCCTCGGTCATAAGAGGAGCGTCCTAACAACTTAGCCGAAAAACGGCTAAGTATCCTTAGTTGGACCTACTCGGGATCCGAGTAGCATCGTGAAATCTCTCCGGGGAACATGGGAGTCACTATTCCCCCCGAGTCGAGAATTCTTTGATAATCACCTTCTCGATCATAAGAGAAGCGTCCTAGTGACTTTAGCAGAAAAACGACTAAGTATATTTTTTTTGGCATCTAACTGGACTCGGGAAATGAGTGCCTCGGTCTAGGAACCAAACCGAGCGAATAAGCCCTATGGTGCAACCCTCTCAGATCCCCTCGGGGCTGATCCTCTCGGACGCCCTCGGGGATGCCCCCCTCGGACGCCCTCAGGGATGACCCGCTCGGACCCCCTCGGGGATGACCCGCTCGGACCCCCTTGGGGCTGACCCTCTAGGACACCCTCGAGGTTGACCCTCTCAGACTCCCTCGGGGTTGACCCTCTCGGGCGTGCCTACTGCGACCTCCCGCGGCCCACAAGTTTTGTTGTCGGGATCTCTTAGACACCCCCTTTGCACTGGCCGACTGCTGCTTGGCCGGGGGTTGATTCCCGAGCCGGGGGCTTGCCAACATTTTGGTCTGTGCTACTGACCCGGCTTACCCACTCGGTATTTGGAGCACTCTGCTCGAAGTTCTCCTATATTTTGAAAGAAGTTATCCTCGGGATCTACCCCGACTCGGGAATTCATGAGATCTCCCTACTCAAGAAACGCATACCTCAAAAAAGTTCGGGGGCGTTGCCCTCTAACCCCCCCCCCCCCCCCCCCCCATACTTGGTTAATTCTAGCGCTAGATAGCTAACTCAAGGCATCATTCAACCTCGACAAAAGCATTATTCTTCCGCCAATCAACCGCACCGTGCTTGGTTAATCCTAGTGCCAAATAGCTAACTCAAGGCATCATTCAAACTCGACAAAAGCATTATTCGTCTGTCAATCAACCGCACTAAGAATGGCAGTATTTACTCCGATTACTTGGCGTGGGGCTAATTATTTGGGCCCATTTTCTGGAATGACACATCTATGACGAAGTTACTAAAATACCCCTACCTCTTCCTCGTACGCTATAGAAAAAGGTTGTCCAGAAAACCGTATTAGTATCAAGCTAATTGCTTTGTGGAGGTGGGGGGGTTTAAACTCCACTACCTACTCTCAAGCATTAACCTGTGTAATTGTGCTAGCTGACCTACGATAGATACTGGTCTAGTAGGATCAATTTTATTACTAAAGGATCCTCAGCGGAAGAAAAAAAAAATATTATTGTCGTATATGACGTACGTAATAAAACTGCACATCACTTGGGTGATTGGGTTTTGTCATTGTATGATTTCACCGTGTCATCTCTTTTAAATGAGACTCGTGAATTTTACCTACATGATCATATTGCATGAGATCCCACCCTTAATTATCAAGGTATGTTCTTCAACGTGGGATTTAGATTTTAGGATAGGCTGATAGCTATGTCATTGAATAAATACCTTGTTTACACAAAAAAATACGTTGTCAAAAGAATTACTTCATCAACAATGTTTTGAATTTTTTATTTTTTTAGGCTTCCTTTAAAAGTCCTGGCCACCCTCTAGGCCTCTATTCTTATTCTTCTTCTTTGCTTTTTTTGTTGTTTTTTTTTATTTAGTTCTCAATTTATATATCAGATCCTTAATATCTTCCATCATGTAAGGAAATTATAAAACTCGTGTCAATAAAATACAAATTTAGAATAATAAAAAAACACAAATCACTTGTAGGATTATGTTTTTTCTCATACTCTATCCGTTTTCCTAAGTTCCACTCACTTTCTTATTGGTAATTGGGTTAATTTCGTGGTTGGTATATTTTTTTATGTCTAAGTTTAAAAAGAGAGTATTTAAGATGTAATGTTACACAGTACAAATGCATGTAGTAGCTATAGTACTCCTTTTGTATTTTATTTTCTTTCTCACTTGAAATTCTGACATTATTCACAATTACTTAGATCTTCTAGAATTTTCTCAATATATAAGAAAAATATATTCATGTGGATTATGTTTGATTCGTCTCAATAAGTATGCACTTTAGTAAATATTCAATCATTATGATTTTTACTAATATGTAAAGTCTAATAAGTGAATTGATAAATGTGCGCAATTAAAATAGGAAAGATTAAAAAAATAAAGAGTGAATATAAACTAAGACATGGGGTAACTTTTACATACATCAAGATTTAGTAAACTTTTACCCTCAAAATTTTTTTTAGTAAAGTTTAGTTTTTTTTAAAGTAAGGAGAATGGGTCATAACCGGAATGAAACCTTGCACAGATCAACCCGGTCCGGGTTCGCAGGCAAGGTCCCTTGAAAGTAGAGGGAATGGTAAAGGGAAATCCTCACTCCCAAAGTGCTTCTAGTGGAGTTTGATCCCACAACCTCAAGGACTCAAGGTTGTAAGATACAAATCAAACCACTAAACCAAGTACTTCCTCTGTCCCAAAATATAGTTCCCATTTCTTTTTGCACAGTCTCCGAGACGTATTTTTGACCTATTATATCTTCTATTTCGAATTAGTAAAAAATATAAAAAATTGAAATTATGAATTTACACGTTGAGACGAATCCAACAAGACCCCACATGAATATGTTTTCTTGTATACATTAATGAGAATATTTGGTTAAAGATTTTAAATTTTGACTCCCAAAATAGAAATGAGAACTATATTTTGGGACGGAGGGAGTACTACTTTGTTAGTAAACTTTAGTTAGAAGCACACAAATTATAAGAATTCACATAATAAATTATATTGATCGATAATAACAATTTTATACAAAGTATAATTTTACCTTGGTATTTACTACTCAAGTAACTGCATGTTCGTTTCCCGACAATGGCATATATTCACCCAAACTTGTCAAGGTTTCTCCTTACCTTATTAAAAAAAAAAAGTAACTGCATTTTGAGGTACTGACCAAATGTCAATTCTTTCTAATGTCTTCCAATTTTTAGGCTGATTCTTATTCATAGTTTAGGGGTTTGTTGGAGTTCCCTTCTTAATACGGAACATTAATATTCTTTTCTCAATGTCTAATATGATCAAATCAAAGATGGAGTATATATATTGGAATTGGTAAAAGTTCCTGCAAAGGCTAAAGTATTTTCCAGACTTTTATCTCCTTTGAGATGACCCAATTCTGCCATTTTTGTACAAAGATCAATCTGTCCAAAGACAAGGTTCCCACGGACAAGTGCACACGGCACACCTACATGAATGAATATCAAGGCACCAAATGATGCCCCTTTGAATCTTTAAGTAGTTCAATTCGCCTTGTCAAATGCTACTCAATTAACCACCTTTACCAGGTAAAATGGCAAAAAGCTCATCACGAAGGAATATAAGTACAATGCTATTTCACCAAGAAAATTATCCAACAAAGTTTTTGTTCATTAAGGCTCGATTACATTAATTTATTGAGAGACATTACCCTCCCCCCTCCCCTTCTGTATATGTAATGAAAAATCTGAAGTGACCGTATCATCTCACACAATTGATATGGGAGTATGTACTAATTAGTAGGGGTTTTCATGGGTGGTTAACAGGGCCGGCGTTTGATTAACCATTAACTGTTATTTAATTTATACTATTATGTTTTACTTAATGTACATATATATTTTTTATTTTCTTGTGCATATATTATATATACTCTAATATAAAATGTATTATAAAATGGATAATAAATTTATTAGTATTAGAGTTTTCAAATAATCACATACTTTCTCTAATTATTGTAACTTACTAAAAAATATTAGAACTAATATAATTGTTTGAAAATGTTTTACAATAATTATAAAGAGAAAAAATATATTTCGGTATTTCAGTTAATCGTTCACTCAAAAATCATAACCATAACCTTACCATTTAACGTTAATTTTATCGATTTGGTAACCGTACCGTTAAAACATTACGATTACCACCACTTTAACCGATTTTTCGGTATTTCGGTACGGTATTTCGGTTTCGATTTTTTTATGAACACCCCTACTTATTAGATTATAGTCTCTTAGAGCACCAACAATGGTTGGAAAATACCCTCCTCATTTCAAAAAAGAATGAGAAAAAAGGAAAATTCATGATTGGTGTTGGTGTCACTAAATACATTTATTTACCATGTTTTCGATTAATGATATATTTTACTTCTTTTGTTGTTTTTCTATTGTCACAATTACTATTATTCAGGATATGTATAGAAAAGGATTATTTATGTATAGTAGGAATTCTTTTAATTATAGGATTCCTGAAATAGCTTGTACTATATATTGTTATAGCGTAATAAGAATAGAGGATCTTTTTGATCCCTACTCATATTCTACATGGTATCGGAGCCGAAAAGCTATTTTTTCTCTTTCTTTGTTACCGTCTACTACTCGTAGAGCAACATTTCATTTTTTTTTTCTCTTACCTTGTCGTCGTCCTTTCTCCGGTGGCTGGTGATGATGATGCTCCCCCACAGCCGCCCATACCACCACTACATAACCCCCTCCCCACGCCACCACATATCAATATAAACTCCCTTCTATCTTGGTTCTGGTGATTTCATCACCCTTACACGTCTTAAACTTGATAATGATTGGATCGTTGATATTCAAATAGCGCTTGAAGCTCGAGGAAATTCAGATTTCTTGATGGCATAATAATTGAGCTCACGCCTCCTTATACTAAGACAAATTAGGTCATTGTCAATGCTATACTTCTTGGATCACCAATGTTATTGAACCCGAGCTAATCAACCCTTTCTAAATTTCGTGATGTTCATCGTCTTGGGACTTACTTAAGAACTCGTTTTGCATTGGTGAATGGCCCTCGTATTAATCAACTTAAATCTGCTATTTTAAATCCATTCTTGTTTCAACTTATTATGGAAAACTGCATACTTTGTGGAAGAATTGCATAAACATGAACCCTTAATTTCATGATCTTGTTGCTCTAATTGTGATGTTGGTTCTCGTCATGAATCTCGACGTGATCGATGAAAAAAAATTACATGATTTTTTGATGGGTTTATATCTTGATTATGCACCTATTCGATCCAATGTATTATCATCCGAACCCTTCCATCTCTTGACCGCGCTTACTCACTTGGTGGTTCAAGATGAAAGGTTTCGATCGTCGTCTATTCCGGTTGATAAGCCCACGGATGTGCTCGACTTTGCTGTTCAATCCAACACGGGTCCGGGCGCGGTAAACGTCATACGTGCACTCAATGTCACAAGGTGGGGGCACGATGTCGCTAAATGTTGGGAGCTTCATGAATGTTCTCATTGCAAAAAGCATGGTCATGATGTCAATATTTGTTACGAAGTTGTTGGGTATCCAAATGGTTGGCAAGGCACCAAAACCAAGGCTTGTGGCTCTCGATCTTCTACCTCTAGTCGTAGTCGTGGCTCGGCTAAGGCCAACGCCATGCTCGTAAGTGCTGCTACCTCTACAAGCATTTATTTGGCCCCTCCCTTCTCCGCCGATCAGTGGAAAGCTCTTGCTAGGCTTATTAGTAATGCTAAGATTTCTTTTGACTGTTTGAGTGGTATGTTTTCTACTTCCTCTTGGATTATTAATACAGGTGCTTCTCATCATATTACGGGAGAAAAATCATGGTTATTTGATTTGGTTGAGGTTTTGGATTGTCATGTTGGTTTTCCTCATAGATCAACGACAGTGGCCGCTACACACAAGGGTTCATGGCATTTGTCGAATTCTATTACTCTCAGTAATGTTCTCTATGTTCCTCAATTCATTTGCAATTTACTTTCCATTTCTCAGTTATCGCATGATATGTTATGTATTGTGCAATTTAACTCTTCCATGTGTGCTATACAGGACCCAATGAAGATGAGATGATTGGAACGAGGCTTAGGAGGAATGAACTTTACTACTTCTACAGGGATGAACAACCGTCGCACATTTCAATCAACAATATTATTTCGGAGTTTGAGCTTTGGCATCATCGTATGGGGCATCCTTCATAACGAGTGCTGAAGTTACTTCCTCCTCTTTGTGGTCATAAAGGTAGTTTGAATAAACCATGTGAAATTTGTTTTCGTGCTCAACATCCTAGAGACAAGTTTCCTTTAAGTGATAGTAGAGGTAGTAGAGTTTTTGAGAAAATACATTGTGATTTATGAGGTGCTTATAGACATGTTTCATCTTGTGGTACACAATATTTTCTTAATATAGTTGCTGGTTTTTCTCGTGCTGTGTGAATTTACTTATTTGATTATAAAACAGAAGTATTTCAAATGTTTATGGCTTTTGTTGCTATGGTTGATCGACAATTATCTTAAACCATAAAATCATTTAAGTGATGATGACACTGAATTTAATTGTCTTTGATCTTGATTATTTTTGTGCCACTAGTATTATTTTCCAAACTTCTTGTGTTGCCACACCTCAACAAAATGGGAGGGTTGAAAGAAAACATAAACACATTCTCAATGTAGGAAAGGCTCTGTGTTTTGAAGCTCATTTACAAATATAGTTTTAGGGAGAGAGTATTCTTGCTCCTGCTTATCTTATCAATCACACTCCTTCTGTCCTTTAAGATAACAGATCTCCTTTTGAAGTTCTTCGTGGTTATTCTCTTGCTTATGAGGCTATTCGTACATTTGGTTATCTTTGTTTTGCTCATAATCACAAAACAAAGGATGACAGGTTTGTTAGTCGGGTTCGAAAGTGCATTCCTGTGCGATATCCTTTTGGTAAGAAGGGTTGGAAGTTGTTTGATTTGGACACTAAAGAATTTTTTGTTTTACGAGATGTGGAATTTTTTGAAGAAGTGTTTCTATTTGCCTCACATGAAGATACCATCATCATTCTTTCCATTAGACACAAACCCCATTCACCTGGATTTTGCTGAATTTCCTTCTCCTTCCTTTCACCAAGCTCCACAAAATAAACTCACAAATTCCTCCAAAACAGTCCACAAAGATCCCAGTCAAACAGCTGGACCTACTTTTCATCTTAATTACTCACTTCGTTTACTTTTGTTGTTATTATTTAGAATCTTTTTGTGAAAGGAAAATGGTCAAAGTAGGAAGAACTTTTAAAATTGGAGGGAGTACATAAAATATACCTGATCAAAGTGAGCCCAGCCCGAAAAATGCTTGAGCTTGGGCAGATTTTCCCGATTTTTATTGGTATGGGACGAGTTTTAGGCAACTTTAAAATTGACTTTTAGGTCAAATTTTGGCCGATCCGATTTTGGCTCGCAAAGACCTTTGTTTTTTGTATGAAAAGCAAGTTTTGGCACAAAAATTTGGTCCGGCCCAACTAATGGGCAATTTTTTTAAGGCGTGGCCCTACCCGCCATATGATCACCTCCAAATTAAACTTTTTTTATGAAAAATTTATAATTATGGCCCGCCTACTAAGAAAAGGCTAGAAGCGAGTCATGTTTTTCTTACTTTAGAGTGTGTTTTTTGTAATCATCACTCGGAAGATATTTCTCACCTTTTTTATTCTTGTCCTTTATTTGTAGATGTTATGATCTTATTGGTAGAGGCTAATGTAAGTATTTCCCTTGCTAACTGGAGTTGTGGGGTTAGTTCCTTTAAAGAGTTCTTATTTGAAGTTAGGAAAAAGTGTTCTTCATCTCAAGTTGAAGTTTTTGCTATTAGCTGGTGGTTTATTTGGTTTGCTAGAAATAGTATTATTTTTAGGGAAGAATCTAGTTCTCCGAGGAAAATTTGTAAAATGATTAAAACTTATATTAAAAATTGGGGGGAGGGGGGGGGGTTATAGGTTTTGAATAATTTGGTTAGTAAGGCCAAGGATAGTCAAATTCAAAATTGAAGGTTAAAGGTGATTTGGTCTCCGTCTCCTTTCGGATTTTTTTAATTAAGTTTTGATGGCTCTAAATTAAATGATGGTAGTACTTCTTTTGATTTTGTTAATTATAAGGAATAGTATAGGGCATGTTTGTCTAAGTGGGGCCAAATCTCTTGATCCATTGTTTTCTATTCTTGTGGCTGAGGCTTGGGTATCCGGGAAGGTATTAGGGGGCTCTTTCTTTGGAGATTGAAAAGATTTATATTGAAGGGGATAACCTTTCTATTATCCAATCAATCAAAAAATTATGGAAGATAACTTTGACTATTGACGGTTTGATTAATGATGAAGATGAAGATCTCAAGAAGTTTAAGGAAGTGCACGTGGATCATGTGGTGCGGGAAGCGAATTGTGCAATGAATTGGATGGCTCATCGAGGACATAAGACGAATGTGTTGTCTTACTGGTTTGAGTCTCCCTATGAGTCTTTTTCTGTAACTATCTGTCAGGATGCTTTGGGTGGCCTTCATCTTGGAGGCTTCCATTTTCTTTCCTTTTCAAAAAAAAAAAAAACGATCGACTCTAATATAGGAACTGAGTTAATTAAGATATCAAAGTACTTTCTTTCGTTTACACATGTGTGTATGTTTGATAAATGGGTTTAGTAGATGGGTCGGGTTTGGTTAAAAGGGTTTGAAATTACTTTAAATAAAACGAGTCTGGTAATGGTCAAAGGGAGTCAAACTACTTACATATTGACAAGAATCAATACGACTCAGCTCATTTACATGAGAGAAAAGTGATATATTGCAGATTTTATGTAAGTGACGATACTTTATATATCATATTCAACTTAATTTAACAAAAAAATTGAATTGACAACATTATCTTAGAAAGTCAAACATAATTTAAGCTATATAAATAGATCCAGCAGAAAGTAATAGTAAACTATAAATAATACTCCTTGTATGTTTTCAGTCATTTCTTTAACCTTGTTTCCATTTGAAATCTCTCATTTTATTGCGTACATTGTTTTAGATTATGTCCAAATGATATAGCCAATGGGTCCTACTTACTCCCAATAACATCACCCACTCATTATTATTATTATTATTATTATTATTATTATTATTATTATTAATTTTGCATAATTTTCCTTAATTTCTCTTTACATTTCTTATAATTAAGAATTGTTAAAAGATATAGAGAAGGTAATAAAATTTATGATATAATAATACTGATGCTTTAGATCAAATGATGAAATGAAAACCATTTATGTAGATGATATAATTATTACAAACCTTTTAAAAAAATATTACAAAAGACTATTTGCTCCAAAACTAATTCAATTTTTTTTTAACTAAGGAGTGAGATCACGAGAGATAAATCTATTTAATCAAACAAAAAATTCTTAGGTAAGTCAATCAATTAATGAGGATAGAAATAATCCAAACTATTTTTAACAAGCAAACCAGATATAGTTAAACTTGGGTCCATATTTTTCGTACTGCGAGAAACTGAAACTAGCTGAACTGAACTTAAATGAGTTGAACATAAAAGAGTAACTGAATTGAACTAGACTGAAAATTCAAAATAACATGGTCTCATAGCATGCCTACTCATGGACAAATTAGCCATGAAATTGGATCATAGAATGTCCAAACATGGATTGTAACATTCTATGGATGGAAGACAACCAGAGAATTCATTGAAGACCAACCTCAAATAGGAACAGTGCAAGTGCGGCAACTAATGTCGAGGTCCCATTTGAATATGCCAACGAACGCCCTTTTAACATGGATCGATACTTGGCTATAAGGGATGCAATACGTGATAAGCCAACCCATGTCTCTCTTATATCTGGTTTAATTGAGCATATTTGGCAATGATATGGTCGTAATAATGAACAATAGTCTTGATATCTTGATTATTTAAGATAAGTAGTTTGTAGTAGCAGTTATTGTGTCTTTTGTTTTATTGAATAAATTTAAGTAGTTTATAATAGCAGCTATTTGTAATTTTATGTCGAAGTTGTTGTTTCCTTGTCAAGTTGTTAAGTATGTAAAATTAATTAATGTTTGCGCTAGTGAATAATCCCAATTAAAACTTATTTTTCTTACCCCAAATTAATTACTAAATGTATTTGATTAGGATCGTAAATACCCAAAATAATTTTACTTATAATCTTGTATAATATTATAAATATCAAAAGGTACAAATAATATATTAATGTAGGAGAGAGAAAATAGGATGGGGTATAGTAAAAAGTACGTTTTTTCACCAGGTACCCCTTGAGGTTTCACAATATTCACCTGGTACCCTTACGTTTTCAACAATTCACCTGGTACCCTTGAGGTTTAGAAAAATACTTAGAATACCGTTAATGACTAACGGCCGTCAACTTTGTTAGTCATTAAGGTTAAATCAACCAAATTAACTCCTAACTAACCTAATTAATACTAATAAATCATAATTAACTCTAATTAGACTTACTTAATACTCCCTCCGTCCCATAATATAGTGCTTGTTTCTTTTTTACACGGTCTCCAAGACGTAACTTTGACCTTTAATATCTTCAATTCCGTATTAATAAAAAATATAAAAAGTTGATATTATGAAACTACACATTGAGACGAATCTAACAAGATCCCACATGAATATGTATTTTTATATATACAAATGAGAATATTCGGTCAAAAATTTTAAAGTTTGACCCACCAAAAATGAAGTAGGCACTATATTATGGGACGGAGGGAGTACTTTAAAAACCTAATTAACCTATCTCTCTCCTTAACCACTAACCCCCTTACCTGACCCACCTCACCCTAACCACCCGAACCCGACCACCTCACCCTAACCACCCAAACTCCACCACCTCACCCACCTCAGCCTAACCACCCAAACCCCACCACCTCACCCACCTCATCCTAACCACCCAAACCCCACCACCCTTAACCCTCCCACCACTGCATCCCCTTCCACCACCCATGCCCCTTCCCCCCACCTCTACCTTCGCGCAACGCCTCCCCCCACCCTTCGCGCAGCGTTCTCCCACCCCTCGTCGAATTCCGCGTTCCCCTCCCCTACCATCGAGTTTTGCGCTCCCCACCCCCCCACCCTGTCGAATTTCATGCAACCGACACGGGGAGGGGGAGGGGAATGCAAAATTCGACGAGGTGGGGGATAATTGTTGGGCGGTGGGGTGGGGTGAGGGGGAATCGCTGCGCAACGAGGGTGGGGTGGGGGAATCGCTGCGGGAGGGGTTGGGGTTGGGGGAGGGGTTGGGGTAGAGGGAGGGGTTAGGGTGGAGGGAGGAGGGGCTCGGGTGGTGGGAAGGTTAAGGGTGGTGGGAGGGTTAGGGGTTACTAGTGTTAGGGGTTAGGGCCGGGTTAGGGTAGGGGTAGAAATTATGGTTAATTAATTTTTTTTAGGGTTATATTTAACAGAAAGTTAACGTTAGAGTCACATCAGGTATTTTTTTCAAACCAGAGGAATACTTGGTGAATTTTGGAAAACGCGATGGTATCAGGTGAATATTAAGAAACCTCAGGGGTACCTGGTGAAAAAACCGTAAAAAATAAGATAGAGAAGGATGATGTTCTTTTTTTGGATCATGAGTGGAGTGCATTTGTCAAAATGAGTCATAAAGCATGACCAACTTTTCTAAGATGAGAGAGAAAGTTGATGAAAAAGAAGGATGACATGTTTTTTTTGGAATCACGCTGTTGGATTACGAAACATATTATTTTCGATATTTCTATAATTCTATTGTTGCCTAGGTACGTGCTACTCCATTATTGATTCATTGGTCAATACAACTCTCAATTTATGGAGCTTGTACTTTGGCATTAAGGTCATGTACGTGAGTTCAGATTCTAATAATAGAGAGCTATTACCCCTATAGTACATCATTATTTATGGGGATATCAAAGATTTCGCAACCAGCTGAAGCATGCATGCAGCATGCATGTAATGACAAGCAAAAATCATACCAAAAGCTGCATGCATATACTATCATTAGAGCCTCTCTTTACTGCATGATGACCCTTTCTTCTCACCCAATTGGCCAATTGGCCAATTGGCAGATGTACGTTTCTGTCAAAATTGGCATCATCAAAGATATCAAAGATGCAACCAAATTTTTTTATCTGTTCTCTTGTCAACACACACTAAATTACTAATTGATCTGTCTCTTTTCAATATTATCCTAGATTTTTCAACACTAATTGGAATATCAAAATGAGGAGTGATACATCTATTTCTAGCAAATTTTGTTGCCCATGTGATGTCAGAGAAAATTTCCGTTTAATTTTAAAATGCACCAAAGTTCTATTATTTTAAAATGCAGTCATATATACACAAAATAGTCATTTTGCCTTATTTGAATAAAAAATTGTAATAATATTCGTATATAACAATTGCACTCAATTGTAGTATGAATAATATATGTGGTCGTTGATTTATAATATACAATCAAAGATTTGAGATCTTTTCGTTGGGTACATGATGAATAATGCACACCCTAATATTAAATAATACATATTGTATTATAATTTATCCGTTTAGAAATAGTTGCACCGTTTGTATAGTATTTACTATTCACATGTTACAGTTTAATTGTTTTTGGTGATTTATATTGTAGAATAAATAAATATAGTCATGTAGAATCTTGTTAGATGTGTCTCAACATATATTTTCTTAATATCAACTTTTAATAATTTTTACTTATTGATAATTAAAGATGTTAATGGTTGAAAACATACATTGATAAACGTGAAAACATGAAATGGTGCAACTATTTCTCAACATAAGAAGTATAACATAAATACTATATTGTGATTCTTATACTAATAACCTACTCAACTACTCCCCTTGTTCTTTTTATTCACATGTGAAAGAAGATATATCACGTTTTATTTTTAGAGATGCGTTAACCCAAATAAAAAAGACTCCATAAAAAAGTTGTGAGGACTCTACACTCAATTCCCCACCTCTGGAAACTTAAGCATATCGAGAGGTTTGATATTTAGGGGGTATGGTACTCGACCTTGATTCCCGAGATTACTCCCTTTTTACGAACTTCACTTCAAAAACAACAAGAACAACAAACATGAAATCTTAATGGTGGTTTAAATCGCTTCTTCTTTAATTAGTAAACTGCAAATCACAACTATTATGTGTTTTTCATCTCAACTTCATTATGAAATGCCCTTCAATTGCTTATGAGCTACTCCCTCCGTCCCTTAATAGAGTGCCCATTTCTCCAATGCACGTTTGCCAATGCACGTTTTGTATCGTTAATATCTTTAATTTCATATTAGTAAAAATTATAAAAGTTTGATTTTCTTAATGTACGTAATGAGACGAATCAAACAAGACCCCACATGACTATGTTTTTTCTTATATATTAGAAATATTTTTTGAGGGCTTTCTTTACCTTTGAATAGTGTCCAAAAAAGAAATGGGCACTCTATTAAGGGACGGAGGGAGTACATCTCAACAACATAAAAGTACGTTTCTACCATCCTATATTTATAGGATTTGCAAGATCCTATTCCTATTAGAATATGTAAGTCAACTAGAGTTCTAAAATAATTATAAAACAATATTATTGGAGGATAAGTAATTTTTTCCTACCTAAACTCGTAACTACAATATCCTGATTATATTAAACTTCCTAAAACACAAAAAAATCTTCCTACTTATAATACATCCATACTCAAAAGACTTTTAATTTATATTTGGTGTGATTCTTGTGACCCAAAACCCCTAGAATTAAAGTCCCACTCCTTGGTGAAGTATATAACATTATGCCTTTATTTGCTTATCCTATTCCTATGCATGTCTTTTAAGTTTTACCAATTCCTAGCCTACTTATCGTTGTATACTTATCCTATTCCTATGTATGCTCTGCCCAACTACCCATTTATTGCTATGATTTTTGGGCATACACATAATGTGAATTTTCTTAGAAGACTTTTGAAGGGAGTGGGGAAAGGTTGGCTCTAGGATGAGTGATGAAAAGTTGCTAAACTGAGAGATAAAGTGGAGCCCCCTTTCTGAAAGAACAAGGAAGCTCTACCAAAAAATTATTGTAGCACGTATGTCCTATAGAGTTTGGCTAGGCGTCCAACTATTTGAGTCTCTTAGGGGACTCAAACGGGGGCAATTTGGTCATTTTATGTGTTGGAAATTTCACGCGCGTGTGGCAAGGTTTTACTTGGTACCAATGCTAGGTTATAATGGTACCATTGTTCGAAAATATTGATACCAAAGTAAGGTTTGCTTGGTACCAGTCCTGATAACAATTTGATACCAATGCCAGGTTATAATGGTACCATTGTATTTTTTTTTGGTATTTGAATCTCTTTTGGACTCAAACAGTTGGTTACCAACGCTTTCTCATGTCCTATAGGTAGGTGTAGAAAAAAGTGATAGGTAAAAATTAGGAAAGGGTGAGGGGGAATAACTCATGGGCTAAGGAAATTTCCCCAAATGATTTGGGGAAAAATTAAATGGGAAGAGAGAAATCAATAATAAATTCATGAAAGGGTCTATTCAACAAACACACTCAGGATTGTTTTTTAATCTAGTATATAATGATTAATGGGAATGATCCAACACCTAGTAGAATAAATGTTCATTGCGCGACGGTTCACCAATCAATACACATCAATAAAATCGCGCCAAAAGAAAAAAGGAAAAATAAAAAAAAATCAACATATTGTTGCGGTTTCCACCCAGAGCGCAACAATAGATTAAAATATTATTTTTAAAATCTTTTAATCTATTACTACTGTTTCTAGGAGAAACTACAACAACAAGTTCATTAGGTTTTTTTTATAGTTGAGCCTATTGGCGCCATTTCCCTCTCACTAGTTCTCTCTCACTCCTCTCGATCCTTCTTCGCACCTTCTGTCACTCCTCTCACGGTTTCACGCTTACCCTCACAAATTTTTCTCGCTCTTCGTTCCCTCCTCTCGCTCTTCATCATCATAATTCATAAAAGTGCAGATCGAAATTCGAAATCAATCCAAAACATGGAACAAAATGAAAAATTGAGCAACACAAAAACCAGATCGAGGAGGAAGAATAAAGGAGATATATTGAAGGAGAGAGAGATAAAGGGGTTCGAATGAGAGAAAACTAGATCGATGGAGAGAGAGAAGAGTTGGGGTGTGGAGGAAGATGAGGTGCTGACTCCGATGCGCGCGAAGGACGGGTTATAACTCTGGTGCCGCACCAACATATTCTCGACCACACCGTCATATCTGATTTTTAGCAACTGCGAATTTCGCCTCTCTGTCAAACAAAGAGCATCGTCAACTCCACCAACTCGGCCGTAGTCGTCGCCATCAATGGATTCATCAACGTCTCACGTCCTCGTTGAGATTCATCCGTCACTCATCCACACAGTATTTTATCTCGCGTCCTCGTTGAGTTAGCTTTCGCCATTGCTAGATTTTGTCATTCATCAACTCGTTTGCTAAACGCCGCCCTAAAATATCCTACTAATGCCCCGTATAAATACATATATATGTATTTGTGTATTATAATACTTTCACCCTCTCACTCTCATCACCACTCTCCCACTCTTTTCACCCTCCCTTAAGAATTTTTAATCAAGATTTCTGGCGACGAAAACTCCGGCGACAAGGATTTCGGCGAGGAGAACTCCGGCTTTGCGGTGGCAGTGACTTAGGCGGCACACCACCACGGCACCACCACCCCTTTCTTCTCTCCTGTTTTTTCTAAATTTTTTTTGATTTTTTTTAAAAAAGGAAGGCGTCCACCATGGACTCCCCCTTAATTTTTTTTTAAAAAAAAATCACTGTAAATTGAAAAAAAAATGCAGAGAGAGGGGGTGATGGTGGGGGTATGCGGTGGTGGTGTGTCGGGGTAGCAGTGCGACGGTGGTGGTGTAGTGGTGTTCCTGTGGTGGTGGTGCGGCGGTGGTTGTGCGGCGACACCGGTGTCTAGTGGTGAGTGGAAGAAGATGGGAGGGAAAGTGAATGAAGAAGGGTAGAAAATCTGAAAAAATTAGGGAGTGAGTCAAGGGGAGGAGAGAGAAAAAATACAAGTATATAAATATGGTATAAAAATACCGTATTTAGGGTTACTAGGAAATTCTAGGGCGTTGTTTAGCAAAGCCCTTCATCAACGAAGAGCACCGTCATTCATTATATGAATGTCTTAGGTTTTTTTTGTTTTTTTTCTTTTTTGAAAATATTTTTTATTTTCTAAATGTGAGATCTGGAGGAGAAATATACTCAACCTCACAAAACTCGAACGAGTGTAAGGGTTTTTTTTACTTTTTGAAATGAATTTGATGTTAGGTTCTCTAAATGTTGGTTCATGAATTTGTAATTTCGATTTTGATATAAATATGGTGAATGAATTTATTTTAATTCTTTTCTTCTCCACATATTGTTGGCAACAATTGTGTTGCGATTCGGAATGAACGTGGTGAAATGAACTTGGTGAATGATGTGATATGAACTTGTCAAAAAAAATTATATTAAAAAAGGACACCTATTGTTGCGGTTTGAACCACAACTGCAACAATAGACTAATCTGTACAATTATTTTATGTAGCCTATGTTGCGGTTTTGGGTTGGAACCGCAGTAATTATAGGTTACCCTATATTGCTGCGGTTAAAAACTGAAACAATAGATAATTACCTACTGATGCACCCTTAATTGATGTGCGTCCAAAATTACAGCAATATGCCACTTAATGACCATTGCAATTACATTTAGGGCCTGTTCTCCCCAGCTTATTTTCCGTTCAGTTCAGTTTAGTTCAGCTCAGCTCAGTTCAGTTTAGCTCAGCTTAGCTCCATTCTTTTATAACCATTTTGTTAAATATTATTATTATGTTGGTTTAATTTATTTACTAATTATTCTTCTTCTTCTTATTATTATTTATTTTTATATTATAATTATTTATTTTTATATCATTATTATTAAGTATTATTATTATTATTATTATTATTATATATTATTTTGTTTATTATAGCATTACTCATTATTATTACTATTATTATTAGGAGGAATGCGTTTTAGGTCAAAAGCACAAATAAACTTACGTTTTTAGCCCATAAACCAATCAAATCGCGTCAGGGTTATGATGCAATTTTGCGCGGTCCGACCCAATCATTATTTTTATTACTAAATATTATTATATTATTAAAATCTAATTATTAAAATAGTAATATTAATTTACTTCTTAGATATAATTGTTATTATATAATCATCATCAAGTATTAATATATTAATACAAATAATATAAAATAATTATTATTAATTATCTTTATTATCATTAATTCTGATTATTATTAATATATTATGATTATTAATATTATTTATTTATAGCTATCATTTAAAAATATCCAAAAACAATGTTATTATTATTCATTATTAATCATTCATTATTATTACTTATCATTATAGTAATTATTTAATATTCATATTATTATTGTTTAAATATTAATTATATATTTATTATATTCAATCTGATTCAATTCAGTTTAATTCAATTCAATTAAGTTCAGTTCAGCTCAGTTCAGTTCAGTTCAGCTGTTTTATGCCGAAGAGAACATACCCTAATTCAGTTCAGCTTAATTCAGTTCAATTCAGTTGTTTTATGCCGAAGATAACAAGCCCTTATTCTACTAATGCAAGAAGTTACTATTGTGCAATGGCTATATTAATTGTCAATCTATAGAGGAGGTTTAAATGTATCGATGATCTTAGATTATACAAAGATATGAGCATATCAAAAGAAAACTCTTTGTTCAAAGTTTAGCTAGCTGATAGCCGTGAGGTATGAAAAATACACGTCCTACACAAATTAAGGTTACAAAAAGATGCTCCAATTAGACTTGTAAGACAGATTTTATTAACTTGTTAAAATTTAGCCAAATAGTTATATTCAGACCAAAATCACTAATTTCCAATCTAATTTAGCTAGGCACAAAAGCACATACTCGCTTTACTTTTATTTTGTTTTTTTATCACATCGTCTTAAGGTTCCTTTATAAAATCACTTCTATGTGGTCATTTGATTTTTAATGTAGAAATCATAACTTCTTAAGAAGTTTAAATGCTAAAGAATTTCTATTTCATGAGAAATACAAAGATTATTTGCTTTGTTTATATTAAGTTTCACTTATTAGGAGAGGCTGAGAAAATCAATTCCTCTATTGTATAGAAAGTAGACATTTTTTGTGTTTATGTCAACCAAATCTGTAAAGTAAAAATGATAAATATGGTGAAAGTCTTACCCCATAATATAGGATATTCATGCTTAAAGAAATATCAAAATAGTATTTTCTTCGTCCTTAAATAATCGTCTACATGAAATATTATTTTATTTGATACTTCAGTCTATAGAATTTTTTTTTTTAATGGTGTTCTATTTCTATAGATAATGTTCCCTTCAAGTTTGTATCCCAGAATAAATAAGGACAACGAGGCTGAAGGGGAAATGTGATTAGATGGGCCCCTCCCCTTGTGAAGTGGACCAAACGAGTTTGGTTAAATATGAGTCAGAAGTGAGTCGTATAACTCCAACATAATTACTCCCGATTAATTCGCCGGGCCCTATCTCCTTTTCTGTAAATGAGTTTAGTACTATCTGAATGATATTCAAGGCATCCTTCTTTGGTCCTGCTTGCGCAATTTTTATTTTTTAATTTTACTATAAGAGCATGTTACATTTTTATCCCTCCTTGATATTCATCCTTTTTTTTACCTTTCTCATTTTTTGTGCACATCTTCAAATATATATCATCTTTGAACTTAAATATCTTTTATTATATATTAGTAAAAATTATAACGATTGAATATTAATAATTTACTAATTGAGATAAATCAAACAAGATCACACATGACTATAGTTTTTCTTATAAATTGAAAAAAAATTGAGAAGATTATCTCTAAGTATGAATAGTGTCAGGATTATAAGCAAGAACGATAAAAAAAAAAAACCCCAGAGAGAGTACCACTTAGGCATTTTGTTCTCTGCACCTAAATATTAATGAAATGAATTATTTTTACAGTTTAAAATAAATAAGGTCATGTTATTTTCACTTACTTTTGCTTATTTAAACTCTAAATTTATCTGAATTTATTAGTCTTTGTTATACTTTATTTTGCGATTGTGATCAAATCTTATTTTTGCTTAACTAGACTTATTTATTTGGACTTATTAGACATTATTACTTTAGTCTTTATCCGAGTTTATATTATCCTATGCTCCCTCCGTTTCTTTTTAATGGTTTTACTCGCACTTTTCACGCATGCCAATGCACAACTTTGAGGACATATATCTTAATTTTTGTATTTGTAAAAGTTATAAAAAGTACAAATTAATAAATATATGTTAAGACGAATCTAACAAGATTCCACATGAATATATTTTACTAATGTATAAATTACAAATAATGGTCAAAGTGAAATTTATGAATAGTGTAAAATGTCAAATTGTAACCATTTAAAAAAAACGGAGGTAGTATGAACTAATTTTTTCTTATAAGGATTGAGAATAAGTTGAACAAAACATGCTATAAGTAGTAATCCCTTTGTATTTATTTTATTCTTTCTCACTTTTTTGTACACATTTGCCAAGGCACTTCTTTGACCTTAACGGTCTTTTTGGTAGTTGGTTATAAATGGTGGTAATGTGAATGAATTTGTATGTTAATTTTTGAAGAAATCATTGTTCATTCCCATGGTAATGCTAATTTATCATAAAGTATCTTCTTAGATTTTTTTGCCATCCAATACCACCTTTAGGTGATAATAAGTGGTAATGAAAATTTATTCCCCTTGGAGAAAAAAACATAAGCTTAGGGGTAATATTGTTTCCCATGGAGGAAAAACTAACAAGCTTAGAGGTCATATTGTTTTCGCATGGAGAAAAAACACAAACTTAGGGATTAAAATTGCCTCTCCACGGATATCTTAAGGGTGCTTCCCTTGTAACATTACACTTAAAGTTCATTCTCATTACCATCATTTTATTAACAACTACCAAACGGACCGTAAATATCTTTCATTACATATTAGTATAGGTTATAGTGATTAAATATAAACAACATACTCATTGTAAGTTTGTAACGGATCAAACAAGATCCCACATGACTATATTTTTCATATATATTGAGTAGAATATAGAATATTTTCTGTAATTGTAAATAGTGTTCAGATTCCAAATAAGAAAGATAGATTAAAATACAGAGTAAGTACTTAATTGAAAATGATAATGAGTGGAAAGAAATGCTTTTTGTTAAGTTGTATATGTTAGTTTATGTTATTGCTTTTCAATTAATAAAACTGACACGTATTCATTATAAGTGATTTTTTTATTAATATAAACAAATCCTTCCAATTGGAAAAAAAAAATAGATCTATTAATGTTAGATATTTTTTGAATAAGTTTTAATAATCTCAAACAAGTTTATAGAAGCTTTAAGAAATCCTAACCCCTTATAATATAAGTTGCAATAACTCCATATAAGTTTAAACTTCCTTTATTTATAAATAAGTGCAATATACTTTGACTTTCATGATTGTCAATACAATTTTTTTGACCATGAATATTTCTAATTATATACCAGCAAAAACTATAGAATATATGATATCATGAAAATATTTAGGAAAAACTTACACCTGTATTCCCAACTGTGGGCACTCTTTCAAAAGTTATCCCAACTAAAGATTATGTCAATATAATTCAAACTATGGGGTGCATCTTCGTAAAACAATCTCATCTAACCGGTGACTTACTAAACATGTAAATTTTGTAATTTTTCTTAGTTTATTCAATTAAGTTAAATATCCACCACCACCCACCACCTAACCATCGTTGACCAGGCCACTACTACACACCATTGACAATCGTACCCACCATCACACGCTACCACACCAACGGTTAACCACCATCACAACCACCACAATCACAACCACAATTACCCAAACCCACCACAATTATCGCCCACAACTACAACCACAACCCATCCAAAAGAACGAAAGAGAATGAGATGTGAAGAAATTAAAATAAAAAATAAAAGGAAAAAGCTATATGCAAACCTAAGGGTTGTATATAAGAAGTTAAAAATGGAAATAAGTTGCATTAATTAATCATTTATTACATCGGTTGATACAAATTTTTTCCATAAATTCACAACTTAATTTCTTTTTAAGTAGTGTATTTATGTCTTATATGCAACCCTAAGGGATGCATATAGCTTGCGTCATGTACAAACAAGTTATAATAGGTAATGGATCATTTTGAAAAGACAACTGATATAGTTTGGATTATATTGGAATAATCCTTAATTGGGATTAATTTTGAAAGAATGCCAATAGTTGGGATTATTGATGTGAATTTTTCCTAATATTTATTAAGACATAAAATTTATATCATAAATTTAATTTATATTCCCTCCGTACATTAAGGTTACTCCATTTGACTATTTTGCGGTTTGCAAGACACGACTTAAAATGTAAATATCTCTAATTCTTACATGCGTAGAAATTATAAAAAGTGGATAATATATATAAGAATAGAAAAATTTATGAAACAATATTTATTACTTTACGCTTTTTGAAAATAACTAATTAAAATAAGTTTTCACGTTTTAAAAATAACTAACTATTATCAAGTTTTTCTTTGAGTGACAGTATCAAATAACGAAAACCTTAATTTAATATGTCATTATAAATTGTCTTCCACAAGTAATTTCGCAAATTATGTTCTCAAATCATTGATCTCTCTAATATATAACATCGAATCGAGATCAAGAATGTTCGAGAAGTGCATTTAGTAACAAGAAATTACACTTTTTTTCAAAAATTTACAAAATTTGGGGTTAGGTTTACATTTAATCGAAACTTTTGCAGATTAAGGTTTCAATAGTTGGGAAAATGGGCCTAATTGTGCATAAGGTCATGAATTGGGGATAATTCTTCATTAATTTAGTGATGAAATTTGAAATTGAGGATAGGATTCTGCAGATCAGGGTTTCAAAACTTGAAATAAAGGTTATTTTTCATTTGGGATCCACTAGCAAAACTCATCATTAACAGTTTTCGTGATTTGGTAGTGTCATTCAACAAAAAACTTGATAATTGTAGGTAGTTATTTTAGAAAAACAAAAAAAAAACACTTACTAGTATTAAATAGCAGTTGCTTTTAAAAAATGAGAACTACCTCTAATAGTATCAGTTTATTAATAAATGCATCATATTGAATTAATACACTACTTGAATGTCAACTTTGACCATCTCATATTATTAATTTATAAAAATAGATGTCATAATTCTAATTGCAGATATATTCTCAATGTATATTTTCAAAATATTATTTTCTTTAAATTTTTTAATGATATTTAACTGAACATATTGATGGTCAAAGATGTACATCGACGAGTGTGTCTAGTCAAAATGATACATCTATTAATAAACCAAAAAAGTATATCACTAAATTTCTATAAAAATATTCTAAAAACAACCTAAAGAAGAAAAATGAATGTTACTAGGAGTAGTTTAGTACCATTGTCTTTTTTATTTAAAAAAAAATCAGAAAACTTAAAACTATCCCCTGAAGAAATATAAAAAACTAAAACATGGCAGATGCCAGAGCTCAGATGGTTTCTTTTACGCAAGCAGAAGCAAGAGCAGAATCCCCTTTGTAAATTTGGGCAAAGGCAGTTTATGGGAGTTTGTGCTGCTGATGGAAGCCATTTTAGCGCGCAAAAGCTTCTATTTTCCAGTTTACAAAGTACCACACTTGACACTACCACTATCACTACTCCATTATTTTATGTGTTTAGGGTGGGCCGTGGGGTAAAGAACACAAAATGAGAAGCGAGACGAGTTCAGCGTCCTTGTAATGACTAATGAGTGGGCATCTCGTGAACATCAGAAGATTACTGAGAACTCAGAAGTTCCAGTAAAAACTATTCGTAAAAGTTAAAACCTGGCCATTATGGAATATAGACTATTGAGCTAGTAGTTTTCTTTTACAGATTCACCTCAATTCAGTTCACCCTGAAATAACAGGATCTAAATGCTTATGGTGTTATGTAATCCCACCATTTGCACTTGCTTCTTTCTTCAGCTTATTTATTACCTCCATTTGGGAATTAGCCCAAACACAAATTCATAATGTGAATTTAATCCACTCGTTAGAAATAGACCATTTATATACTTCCTCCGTTTTTTTTTAGATGTTACACTTTCTATTTTAGGAAGTTTTAAATTAGATGTTACACTTTTATTTTGGGTAATAACTTCTCTCTATCTCTTTCCTATCACATGTTCACATGGGAACCTTTTGTTTTTCATCCTCTCTATCTCTCTCCTCTCCAAAAATCACCTAGGAGTCCGTGATTTGAAAAGTGTAACATCTAATAAAAAACGGAGGAAGTATATAATTTTTTTTTTAACTACTTATGCTTATTATTGACTCTAGCTAGTGTCATCTTTGAGTTTTTCTAACCCATACGTATAGTATGGCAAAAACATCATCCCTTGAGCATCTACAATGGGGTGGGTTGGTCTTACTTGGTCTTGGAGTTTTTTTTTTCTCTCTTTTCCTCCTTCTTACACCTCACATCCCACTAAAACTCCCACCAACTCATCTTTTTTTTGTCACAATGGTGTGGTTGGTCTTACTTGCTTTTTCTATTTCTCTCTCCTACTTTTACCAAACCCACCAATACTCTCTCTCCTACTTTTACCAAACCCACCATATACAATGTTTATTTTTTATATAAAATAGATGATTTATATAAAATAGATGCTTTTTGTGCACACCATCCCATGCTCATATGGTCTGGATTTCCAGACCAACCAAGCCAAAGAGTCAAGTTCCACAACAACAAAACCAAGTAAAACTAGTTTTAGTATTTGCTAGACCAAGCTAAACCCACCCCATTGTAGATGCTCTTATACTCCCTTTGACCCTTAAAGTTGCCCCATTGTTTTTTATGTTGGGTCAAATTTTCAGAACTTTGACTAGGAATCTTTACGAATCTATAATAAAAATTAATACAATAATATATTCATATAAGATCTTGTTCTAGATTCGTTTCGATATGATGTATCTTTATAAAATATTAACTTTATCATATTTATGCATGTAATATAGTGATATTACATTTTAAATAGAATTGGAGACCATAAGAAGTCAAATGAAGAAATTAAGGACGGATGAAATAACTAGTTTTTTTGTCCGATCATGCTCGAAATAGTGTAAAAATTTGGATATTGCTTAATAATAAGTGCATGTTAACATTTTAAGATCATCTTTACAAAAAAAAAATCCCAAAAATATACATCATAAGTTTAAATTTTTTCTTCTTTTGACGTTCAAGAGCCACTAAGTGCAGTGATGTAGACGAGCTTGGTCTTAGATATTATATTCTATCAAGTAAGTTATATGACATCCATGTATAGATTTAAAATTGTGGAATTTTTTCCTTCAATAATGCAAAAGTGTGCTTTAATTTCATAAATATGCCAAAAAAAAAAATCCCTGCGTACCGTCCACGTAGGACGGCATGCGAGATTTTTTTTTTCTAGTTAAGTAAAACCGCTATTACGAATAGCGGTTTACCCTTATAAGCCGCTACTCAAAGTAGCGGTTATTGTAAAAATAAACCGCTATTTGAAGTAGCGATTAATATTAATTGACCGCGATTTCAAGTCGCGGTTTACTGGTCCCTGAACCCCCCAGTCCATAGCTTGGCGCTTAGTGATATAAACCGCTACTTCAAGTAGCTGTTCATTAATGAAAACCGCTACTTCAAGTAGCAGTCCATAGCTTGGCGCTGATTGCTTGCAACATTATGTCATTTATGTGTATAAACCGCTACTTAAAGTAGCGGTTTATTTTAAAATAAACCGCTACTGTGAGTAGCGGTTTACATGGGTAAAAAAAAAAAACAATTTCTCGCGTGCAGTCCTACGTGGACGGGTCACAGGGAATTTTTTTTTTTTCCGGACATATTTCTGGAATTAAAACCCAGTTTTACATTATTCAAGGAAAAAATTCAAAATTGTAATATGCTGCTAAAAGAAATAATAATATTCAAACTCATTACCGTTAAAAATCTAATACTATAACATATTTTTTTAAAAGATCTATCATATGTTTACATCATTATAATATTTTAGAAAATTATTCGTATCTAAAGGAATAGCACTATCCATGACAAATGAGCTACTCTGTTTCACAATTACTTATAATATTGATTTGAATCCGCATTATAGACCATTTGCAGTTGATATTAGTACTAATACCAAGCAGAAGCATAATGTACAATAGTATTGGGATAACTATGCTGTAAAGTGTAAAGTGAAATCACAAGTCACAGACTCACAACTACAATAATTTCTGTGTAACTAGGGGAAGGGGACCATTATATTCATTTTCTACTTTCCAAATTTTGCACATGCTCTTTAGTCTTTACTGTGTTGTGTAGAAGAGTGTATTTTAATGAAACAACTTTTCCGTAAATAGGAAAATCCTGGTCTTATTTCTGTAAATTTGATGTGTATTTTCCAATGTTCCCAAATTTTTGTAAAAGACAAGTTAATAAATTTGATGCGTATTTCAATTTCAAGCAGAGAATAGTTTCCTATGTATATATATATATATATTTTTTGTCTCGCTCAATAATATTGCCGTCCTTTCCCTTTCTGAGTTAAGAGTTTCCTTACCTATCTGCATTCAGCACCAACCTAATTAAAATACTGTTCAAAGCAGCAAGTGTCAAGAGAAAAAATTTAATGATTTAAATTTGAAAAGAAAAAGTTATAAATACATCTCTATCAATTTAGATATTTTTTCTTTTAAATAAGTTGCCTAGGAGTACCATTAGGGCTCCGTTTGGTAGGACGTAAAATATTTTCAGTGTAAAATGATTTTCATGGAAAACAATTTACAATGGAAAACACAATTCCAAATTTAGTTTTCCGTTGTTTGGTTCGATGTAAAAAAAATGACGAAATGAAAGGAAAATGAAAGGGAAAGTAAGGAGGTAGTGAGAGGAGTGTACAAGAGAAAGAAGGAAAATAGTTTTCCCTTCATTTTGAAAGGAAAATGGTTTTCCATCCTTGGGAGAGTAATTTTACCCCAAGGGAAAATGGTTTTACACTCTTTTGCCAACCAAACAATGTAAAACTGAAAATAGAAGAAAACAGTTTTCCGGGAAAACGTTTTACGCCCTACCAAACGGAGCCTAGGTTATCACTAGTTGCTTTTTACAAATTTTTTTAGATAATGTTAAATCAAGAAAATATTCCTAGTGGGACCACACGAAAATAATTGTCTCGAAACAAAATCAATAAGTGAATTAGCGATTACTACATACAAAAAAAATGCTATTTAGATTAGCGTTCCAAATTCATAAACCACCATTTGCATTCACGGTCAACACAAATTGTAATTTTTTATCATTAGCTATATCTAAGAAGAAAGAAACCATGCTTACATTTTCTAGCAAGGTCCAAATTTAGCCCAATTCTCAACTTACAATCGAAAGCTTTATAAAAAGATCTTACAAATCTAGGACAGACGATGCAAAGGTATAAGAGAGAGAATTGTGATCCGATGGCAACAACCAAGCACCGCAGTGTCCAATCTGGCTAACAAGCATCTTTTTGTGGCAAAAGTAAATAAGATTTAACTTCACGGAAGAGAGAAGCTATGGAAGTTAAGACTGACTAAAATGGGGCAGTGGACTTTTGTTTTGTTCGTTAGAAGATAACCACTAATCGAATTAGCTATTTTCATTAATGAACCGCTAATTGAATCAACGGCTAAATTTAACTATCAATTGGAGTAGCGATTTTGGATGAGCCAAATTAAAAAAAAAAAATTGTGTCCCAGTTCGATGTTGACGATATTAATGAAAATATTTTCCAAGATGATGAATAGTAACATTTTCTTAATCTAGTAGTATTATGTAGGGAAAATTTTGGCATAGGCATAAATTCTTTTTAACTTCATTACAAACAGATATATGGGGCTATAAAAAAGAAGCCCAAGGAATTTCACTTCTCTTCATATATCAGAATCATTGAAACTGACCAAGAGAAGCAGGATCTTGACTCTTGAGAAGATTAACTATCATGTTCCTAGTGCTTTGGTTTCAACAGACAACAGCAATGCCTCAGGCTCAGGCTACTGTAATTAAATACTATGATTAATAAAGAACATTTACAACAAGTTAGACCTCGAACTTTATAGAAACAAAATTAAAGGATCGGCATCAAGCTTATTTTATCTACAATAGCTATCTTGTGAAAGAATAATTAGCAATTACCTTAAATACCAATCATATACTGATGTTTTCTACCTAGAATTTCACTTTGTCGATTTAGATAAATCACTTCGATATAGATCATACTCATTCAGCTTTGAGATATCGTCCTGCGACAAATCTAGCCCGCCACTACTTAAATAATTCTTAGCCACACGCACCCTGCAGAGCACATAATTTAGTTCAATTGTAGCGCCTATAAAAAATAAAGGCATATAACCATTGACATGCATGATTCACAACAGTAACTTACCTTCTTCGTTTTGTCTTCGCAGCAGATTCAGCCAAACGGGAATCCTCTAATCTCGAAATGTGAGCCAAAGAAGAAAGATATTCATGGAGTGCATTTCCTCTCACTGTCAAGTAAGATCTCAAAGGAACTACTGACTGAACAATATGCTGTAAGCACATCTTCTTTTCTCTGCAACAGGCCACAGCGCAGAGTAAATATACGATAACTTTTTTTACAAAATAAATTCATGATACAAGTTTGTAAACAGGATATAGCAGGCACAAATACTACAAAAATATGGAAACTTAAAGAGCTTTGACTGTCTTTTGCTGACCACCATATGTAACTTTACGGCACCAATAAAACACCAGCTATTAAGAAATTCATGAGTGGTTATGTAGCTGAACATGGCACCAGATTCATATGATAAACTTGTGCTTCAACAATATCGAATTGGTACCGACTGATTACAAGTTTTAAACTATGTAGTGCACCAATCACAACCCAAGCATATCATAAAGTTCATGTTCTGACCTTGTGAGTGAAGCATAAACTTTCGTTACTGCCTGCTTTATGCTCATATCAGCCAATGAAAATTGACTCCTATTTAGGCGGAGTAGTTTTCCTAACGCCATTGAATTACTAGTTGACAGAAGCATCTCCCAACCCAGATTCAGCTTGTTGGCTGGACCCATCTTTGATTGTAAAGCATCAATATCTTTCGCATACAAGAAATAGCCATATTCTGCAAATGAATATGCCACCTGAGCAAGATCATGCCAGTCAAAGGTATAAGTATCCTGACTAAGACCTGTCTCCTGACCTGATAAATCCTGCCACCATAAACAAATTGTCATAGATGAACAGACGACAAACAGAAAGTGAGAAGAAAAGTAAAGCTAAGATAAAATGAGATGCTTACATTTATTAGGAATTCACGATCGCGAAGTAAAATATCACCCTCTGAAATTAAATTGCTCATTCTATAACACAGGTCCACAACTTCAAAAGCGTTTTGATGTTCAGAGATAGAGTACTGCCCCATACCTCTCTGCCGAAGTTCGTTCCACCTTTTCTGTACAGAACTTATTACTTCCAATGCAGAGCTCCTAACGATCCTGGATCTCTTGCAAAAATCCATACGACTGCACTCATCCATCACCGGACACCCAGACGTGCTGGCCTCAATATGATCATTTTCACTATGAGTATCTCCCATCTCCTCATCCCCCGCATTCATATTTAAGTCTATACCACAGAGCTTATACTCAGAAGCTTGATGCCCAAGGATAGATGAGTGAACATTGTTAGTTGCAACTGGAGACACAATTTCCATCACATCTGCTCCTGACAGACACTCTGTTCCATCATTGATTTCAGTCTCTGGAACAAACGTTGACTCTGGTACGTAGGACATGTCAATTGATTGGCACGGATCAATCACATTATTAACATTTGTGGCATCAGAATATTGGCACTGGAGCTCCTCTGCTTTTTTCTCAAAAAAATTTTGTATTCTCCCATCTAATGGGTTCATACAATTGTTGACTGCTGGCCAACTCATCACATCCACGATAGCCGTATCAGGTAAATGATGTTGGACATTTTCTGCCTTTTCTTGTTCATCATCTAATTGTTCACTCATTCGTTTCAAAGAACCATCTAGTTGTAAACATTTAGCAGGACTGAGGTCAGCAATTTGTGCATGTTGCTGCTGGATTTTCTCTGGTTTTACTATTCCAGAATTTTGGTCGCTCAGTTGTAGCAAGGGACCGTCTGCAGCTACACAGCTGCCATGATTTCTATCACCTGCCTGTGGTTGTTCGTGCTCAATTTCCTTTTCCTTAGCCTCGACAAAATGAAAAAGCTTGTCATTTAAAGAGTTTAAAGAGTCACCCAGTGCTGTATAGCAGAGAGGATTGGAATTTTCTGTTTCTGGAAGTTGCTGCTCACTGTTGTCTATATTTGCATGACTACAGCAAAGTAACTGGTCCAACACTGGGTTCAAAGAGGCGGCATCAGCTACCTGACTATCATGATTTAAAGTTCCCATCTGAAGATGCCAATGATGAGGTCCTACCATGCTAGCCTCTGTGCATTGAATGAGTTGGCCAGTAGATTGATTACTTGGAGTTCCTAGTGAACCATGAACGGAATCAGCATGTGCTGATTGTGGAAACAGGCATCTCTTTACTGGAATACTTGTCCCTTCACATTGCTGTACCTGCTTTCTGAATGGGTTTAAACACAGATCTGCTGCATGTCCCGTCCCTAATTTGGCTATTTCGTCTCCATTTACCTCTCCAAAATGAACGGGTTCATCAACTGACTGTTTTCTAGAGTTGGACAAAGAAAGAAACTTCTCATCATCTACAGCTGGGAATTGGTTCATGTCCATTATCATATTTCCATCTCCAGTATGTACTGGCAGGTTTTCATTCAACAGGTTCAAAGAGCCATTGGCTTGCCCAAAACTACTGCAGCTTGCAAGTACAAAATCTAGATGCTGATGCTTTGCCTCTGTGGTGAGTACAAAAGGGTCAATTAATTGATTACATGGGTTTCCCGCAGCAATAAAGTTGATGTGGTTACTGTGTGCTGTTTTTGCAGACTGATGCCGGGCTGCTTGTGAGTCTGTTGCTTCAGGATGAAGTAATTGTTCACCAAACCCATTTGATATACCCTCTGATGCCAAATTAAGGACTGGAAAGTCAGAACGAACACCAGGAAAAAGAGTATTATTATCACTGGACAAACCATATGCAACAGCAGGATTCCCATGATTACAGATCTCATCTTCAGAATCTGAAAGCATGGTGTCTGATTTTCTGCGGGTATTACGACGAACAAATGCTACTGGAGAGCCTGAAGAATTAGAGAACTCACACGCATTGCTTCCTGGTATTACATCATTGTCTACATGCATATAGCAGTTTCCTTTTAAAATTGCTTCCTTCTTTGCCTCAATGCTAGTTGTTTCACCTATATAATCTAGTTTATTCTGTATACTGGGATTCCCTACCTCTTCTTCCTCAATCACTCCTAAGAGGCTATAATTTTCTTCCATTCTGCTGAAAAATTTGGCAACTTCTGCTTCAACAAATTCAGACAGTAAAGAGGGTAACTCCCAAGGGATCAGTTTAGGCAATATACAGTGCCCAGCTTCAAGATTGAACATCGGAGATATGCTTCGCATTTGTCCATCTGATACATTTATAAAACTAATCTGAGAGAAATTCTTTTTAAAAAAAACGGTATATGCAATGAGAAGTCACTTTACTAAATGAAAAGGAGACAGATGCATTATTTTTGAATTGCAGATACATTATTTATTTGATTAGGGTACATCACTTTCAAACTACAGTTCATCATTATTCTAAAGCCTTCATTATATCAAATTTAGCACACATTCATGTTAAGAGTGAGGTACATGATTCCATCACAAAGAAATTTAAGAAGAATTTGTATCTGCAATTCAAAAAAGTTGTACCTACAGATAAAATATTATCAATGAATCTGCAATTCAAAAAGGGCACACCACAAAAAAATCCCAAACAATCAAAAGAATGACATAAAATGATAGAAGTCTTCTCTCATTTCAAGTTGTCATATGTGTGTAAGTGTGTCTTTGTGTATGCTTATACATGCAACATCACTGCCATTCAAAAGGTATGTGAATTTTCAACAATCCCTCAACAAATATTTCGAGCAACATTTTGGATCAAGAGAAGCTTAATGATGAATGAAGAAGAAACATGATAGGATATCAGAGAGATTCAACTACCTCATGCGTTGATCCTGATCCTAACTAATGGAACAAACTAAGTATGTCCATAAAAAATCAGTACAACTGAGGTTGTTTGGTTGACATAAAGATATCTAGGAAGTAAAATAAGGTGAGGTTATTTGCTTAGCAAAAATGTTTCCCACAAAATGGAGGAAGTTGCTTATCTAGGGGAACCTAGGTGAGTAGAACTTCCCATGAGTAACCAAACAATTTTCACCACTTCCTTGGAATTGGAACTTCAAGGGAAAACAATCTCCTAGGAAGTACTACATAACTTCCTATATTCAACCAAACAACACCTTGGGTTGGTAATAAAAGTGGTCTCCACAACTTCCTAAGAGCCAAGAGTTGATTTAATATAAGATTTACAATTTGCCGAGATGCATCAAGCTAACTATTCTAGTAAAGACAAAGTCAAAGTAGAGATGATTTTGTTACTGAAATTATTAGTTATCCAGGCTAATAAAACTTGTAGAAGAAGCAGAGACAATTCTCAGTCAAACTTGCTGAGGTTCAGCATCGTGGGTTCATGTGGGATGAGAATGCAAACTCGAAAGCCTTCCTGGAAAAACGATCTCCCGATCCAAGAAGAAAGAAAGAGAGTTTCTAACCCCCCCCCCCCACACACACACACACACAAAAGACAAACCCACAGCGGAGGTGGGGGGTTAGAAAAGAAAAACCACGTGCTCTGCAAAAAGGGGGAAAAAAGGCCCTTGAAATATTACACAGAAACCATCTTACTTTTATTGCATTCTTTACTCTGGCACCAAAATTGAAGATGCAGCAAAGTCTTACGGATGTCCCCTCCGCAAAATTCAACACATCTCTCAATAAGGTCAGGCTGTATGTTGGCTTCTTCAGCAGAAGAAACCTGTAGAACAAGACATCAATGAGAAGATTAGTCGAGTGGTCGGGAAGAAAAAATTCCAACCAAAAAGGTGATACGTAAAAGGCAGATGCTGTTAAGATCAGACCAGGTGGATATGGTGGGCAAGCTCCTTTAATGATGGCATTGTGAAACACACTTCTTCTCTTTCCAAATTGTCTGGCAGCAGTGGGCTTTCATCTGAAATTGTTTACTGTGAATTAGTTCACAACCGAATAATCTAAAGAACATTTCAGAAATATAATGCATGTTGATTAGTTTGTTATAAATCATCTTCATCAGTAATCCCTTACTATTACTCGTCAATATCATGGGCCGCTTTCCTGTACTAGCAAGTTGTTGTATGGTGGAAATAAAGCCACGATCATCGCATAAAGTAACATCCACATCCTCGAAAAGTATTAAGGTTTTGATGTCACCTTTATCACAAGAAAGTCTACCACTACCGAGTTTTTGACCTCCAACATCACCCACATATTCTTCCTCTTCTAATAGAGATATCACTTCAACTACGTCATTGTTCAGATCTTGTGGTAATGCTTCATTTGTGGGTACAGGTGAAGACTTTATTTTGAGCTTACTTATAGGACTTTCTTTGGACCTGGACAGCACAAATAGTCAGTGTCAGGAGATTGAGTCAGATATCTCGTAAACGATTTCAAGCCAATGAGCAATTAAGAGTTAAGACCAACCGCTTGATCCAATGCGATTCTACAGCCTCTCCAAATTTTTGCTTGAGAAGAGCTCCATTTCTCCAGTCTGATGCATTAACCTTGAAATAGATAATATAACTTGACTAAGCAACCAAAAAACTGTATCAGTGCTGTCCAAGTCTAAGTAGTCAGTAACATCCCGGACAAAAGTTTGCCATTGGCAAGATATATGGAAATACAAATGTAGACAACCTTATCCCTCCTGCTCTAGTGTGTACAGACTACAAATACAAAAAGGATTGAGCCTATCGTGGAAAGAATAGATGAGAGAAATTTATATCTATCAATTGCCTGCATATTTCACTTTAAAACAAACCAGAAAGATGAGGTCTTTTTTACTCAATGTACTCTGTCACAAAACATCGTATACGAAGAAAAACCACGATATCAGTATCAAATACGGGAAATGGAAAAGACCATGTTTGCCAATCTTAACAATATGCAAATATGAAAATGGAAAAGACCATGGGCCATTGCCATTATGCAGACGCGTTAGCAGCTTTTACATTGGATGCCTGGACAAAAAGAATTCTAGGTAAACAGCAAAGGGCAATTAATGACTTCCTCGCCCACTATCTACATTCACCGTTTACTAGACATGCTTCAGAATATGATGGCCTTTTAAGAATCTACAACCAACAGCCTAAGTCTCTCTTGGCTAGTATTAGAAGAACCAGCATGCTACTACCACGTGTGCAGCATAGTGGTGTTGAGAATTATCAGAACATGAGACTTTCTTAACAAGTATCCGTAGGAAAGTCAGCAAATTGATCCATTGCACTAACAGAGAGCTATATTTTATAAATTTTTGTACCCTCAAGCATCAGGAATAAAGTAAGCGTGAAAATACAAAGCTAGTTGACTCAAATTGCGACTAGATTTCAAACCTTCACATGTAGCGACATAGATTAACTTGCCAACAAGATAACAATATATGTACCTCAATGACTTGGAAGCCTTGCTCTTTTGCACAAGCATAAATGGCAGCCGATTTTCCACTCTGCATGCCAAAACAAAGAACTTAGTAAAACCGTATTTAATGTACCTCAGTAAAATAACTTCAAATTGGCTTCAACATAAGAATAACTTCAGACTTATATATAATAATCCATAAGCCAGCAGAAAAGGATCATGCAGAGAGAGAATGAACATGTTACGATTTTTATGTATTTTCTGTAAGATAAATTTAATAAAACGATTTTTATCTGCCATAGTTATAAAGATATCAGTAGCCAAAGAAACTTTTGAAGAAGCATGCACGCCTTATGTTTAGAAATGGATGTTATTAATTATATCATATGATATGTTGTGTTCAGGTGGTGCTCTCTATGTTCTTGGAAAGTTCCACTTTTGCATAGATAATTAGAATCTATCCAACATCAAAAGTACAGAAAATAGAACTATTCCAGCAAAAGGAAATACTAATACAGAAGAGTATGCATGTGGATCCCATCGCTGCCACAATGAGGAGAGATGCATGTAGCTGCAACCATGAAAGACTAACAGACTGACTATGGAATATGGATCATATGTACATTGCCTTTGTGCCTACACTAGTATTCTTTATGATTTATTAGCTAAATTGTCAAAGCAAAGACAATAGAGAGGAAGCACTGCTGCTTATTGGTTCTATAGTTACTTTTTTTTTTTGAGGAAAGTTCTATAGTTACTTCTAGTAACTCTTTGAATATAGTAGACAGAAGCTCCAAATGACAGACATATACAAAATCTGAACTGGAACTAAGTTATTTAACTATCCTTTGAGCATGAGGACATGTAAGAACTGGAATGGACCAAACGGCATGGAAGAGAATGGCTATGTCATACGAAGAAATTTCAGCAAAAAAAAAGCAATATGGGCTGAGGTTAAACATGTCATACGGATACCACACTAAAACATAGAGTTCATAGTGAAGAGGGACATACCCCAACAGGTCCTGTTACCAAAAGAACGTTTTTCAAGCCAGATGCCTCTGCATTTTCAGCATCCGAATCGCTGTCATATGTATCATATGAATCATCTTTCATCAAACTCTTGTCAGTAGAATAAGAACTCTTGCTGAAACGAAAATCTGTTGAATGCCAAAGGCGTAGCCAGTCATTTATGAACTTCACAGCCTCACTATTACCACAAACCTGCCAATGTTATCAAAGGAGATAAGAGAGTTTTTTCCATACCAAATGAAGATTTTAGCCCTTAAATCAAGTGAAACAAATATGAAATACAGCAAGAGTTATTCTGCAAAAAAACTTTACATATCTAATGAATTCAATTAATTCTCAGAAGGAAAGATATAGATTAAATGCCAGACCTCCAATGCCTTTTCTGGATGATATTTGTTTGTCCACAAGCTATTCTCTGGGCAATTACCACGACTACGATAGTATGACATAATTCTGCATGTCAAAGACTTCAGTTAGGTTTTGGTTTAAGGGTCATACCCTTCAATCAGAACATTGCTTCTTAAAGAATAATAAAAACTTTTCAACATCAATAAAATGCCCAAAATGTCAAAGAGAACAACACTATATCTATATCAGATTATATCAAATTTGTTGGTCAAGGGTAGTGGCTTAGCATGAAAACTAAGTGAAGAAATTGAGACAATATCAGAGGGACAACAGCAGCCAAAGGTCTTAAGCATTTTATTAGCACTCTTAAATACATACACATCTAGGAGACAAAACAAACATGTTGAGCTTAGTTTAAAGTTCCTAAGGACAACCAATAAGCAATCACCTTCTAGCATTTAGTCTTTCCTGATATGGAGTTTGTACCATGACACCCCACCCTCTCTTCCTTGTTATTCTACTGTCCCCTTTACTGTTGCAGCTTCTTAAAGATGCTTCTACAGTGTATGGTTTTTTCTATCATCAATTCGACTTTAGTACTATTGTAACTAAATTGTTTACGATATGGGCCTCCTTGATATAGCTGCTAAACTTTCTACTAGTCAAAGTAAACATGTATACTCCTGGTAAAGTTGTTGGTTTCATATAAGAGAAATATAACAAACAGTACATAGACACATAAAGAGATTTAGGAGCTACAAAACACTAGTAAAAGTAATCTAAGCTCGATGAAGAAGGGAATTTCCTACAGTAGTGACATATAGATCCTCATTGTAGCTATAAATCAAACTGGAAGTCTCTACTGGAATCTATAAAGAAAGAGAAGCAGACCACCTGTCCTGTGGAGAATTTTGCTGCTCAAAATGTGAGCTGACATAACCGACATCGCCATGGATATAAGCTTTGCTCAATTCAAAGTCCTAGCATAGCAACACTAAGTGAGAACAGCAAGCAAAGTGCAGATCAAAGAGAGGTCTTATTAAATATAATTACAAAAACTGCTTTCTATTGTAGTATACTCACATTTTTAAAGTTCTTCAACGGGCCATATGGTTCCACTTCTTCATCAACAATAATAGGAGAAATGGACCTTGATAATAAAAAAGAGTTTTCATTGGTACCACGAAGTTGGGCTAATGAATCATCCTTCAGAAGTAGTGATGTTGTGGGAGGATTTGAACCGTTATTATTATCGTAATTTAAGGAGCCAACAGTGTCATTAGAGGAAGAGATTTCCCTTCCTTGAATACAAGTTGTCTTGCTGAAGATCCCGTCATCAAAGGTCCAATTACTCCAATCAATAGAATCTAAATCCTCCTGTAGGAGTATAACCCAATGTGAGAAAGAAAAAAAGTTGTCTTCAGCACAGTAGGAGACACTAGCATCAAACGGAAGGGAGATTGTGCGAAGAAGCATATTAGAACCATTCATCTAGCACTACATGCCTTCATACCTTAACACTTTCAAACACATGAATAGGACCAATCTCAGCATTTCTCTCCTTCCCTTTATTCAAGCACTCTATATTCTCCAACTCAATTATCTCCAAGTCTTTCTTTCCCGCCTTCCTGGAGCAGAAAAAGGGATGTATCTGTTTTCCAGCAAATATCCGTGAATTCTCCTGAACAAAGGCGACACAGGCATTAGAATAATATTTAAATAAATATAAAGGTTAGAAAGGACAGATCCTTTTAAGACTGGTTCTACTGTATATATAGCTCGACAAACTATGAGTGGCAAATAGCACTCCAGCAAACAAGAACTGAGCTAATTTATCATATGAAACATAGGCAACCAACATAAATTGCCATGTGATATCAAAAATCAGAAAGTAAATACATATCCAAGCCTAAGGAAGAAAGTAGATCGATGAAGCATAAAGCTAACCTCAGCCATCTTTTTAGCCTCCAGCCAAAGATCGGGAACAGGCTGTGAAGATTGCTGGGTAGCTACTGGATGAGTTGAAATTTTTGACATGGATACTGCCTTATCACCATTAGTCCTTCCATTTCTTGTTGAAACACGTTGCTTCGCTTTCAGCTGTTGAGGGCTTCCATCACCTTCAGTCATGAAAGGAAAATCAAAAGATATTTACTCAAGAAATGGGAAAAGGAATTTACATGATGCCAAAAGTCTTTGCAGTCCTAGTCAAAATCAAACTCCTAAAAGATCTTAACACTGGGTGTTCTCCTAGCTGAACTAACAAAAAAGATGTTATTAAAAATTTGGGGGGGGGGGGGGGGTTCGCCTTCCATTCAATGCAGATGATGTCAGATGTACATGATGCAATTTAAGTCTGGTGCTTTCTCAAGTTTCTTGTGCAGCAAGCCAAAAAGAGATAACATCCAAATATTAGTTAGCTCCATAACCTGCGGTATATTGAAGAAACCAGCTGGAGAGATAAATAGGTCCAAATATCAGCGTGTGTGTATTTCGTCATATATCACTCCTCAGGATACCTATCTCTACAGATAGTTACTCATGTCTTAACTTTATTTGAAAGAAGAAAGTAGTCTATAGGGTTTCTACAATCTTAAGGAAAAATGGCATTAGAATAATAGAATATGTTACCCAGTTCAATAATTTTTCACACCCCCCCCCCCTACAACAAAAATAAAGGAAAAATGACATTATGGGGATCAACTATGAGCGGTTGTCTTTAATAGGTCCTAACTATCAATAATCCAGCGGCTGGTCCAAATATTGCATGACTTATTTTTCTGTGGGCCTAGTTTACCAATGACTGGCTGAGACAGTCATTTATGCGAAAGGGTCCCATGTTAATTGAAGTGTAGCATTTTACCCCCCCCCCCCTTGTCTTCTTCCTCCATTCTCAACCAATATATTCTTAACCAACACATTAAACTCCATTAACTACCGCCGGAAAGGTTGAAGGAGGACTGGAGGAGGTTCTCCCCGTTTTAGCACCTCCTTCGCACTCCCTCTCCTCCCTTGCACAAATCACTCTCTCTCCTCTAGCCGTCAGATCGCTGCCGTTTTGAAGTTATGCGACAGTAATCGAAGTTGTGCTACCTTTTTGCAGTTATTTCAAAGAGAAGATTTGAAGATTGTTCTAGTTAGCGTATCTTGGGTTTACATGACAGTATAACTAGTTTAGCTAAATCTGTAGTGAATTCTAAACTTGGTTGGATTCGTATGAATTTTGAAAAATCTTTGGGTGGGATGTTCCCCTCCATTCAACCAGAGTATTTGCTTCAACGATTCTTTTTTAGCACCGATATGCCTTGTATGTTGTGGAACTTTGATACTGTGCAAATTCAAATTCCGAGCACCAATTTGCTTGTATGACTGCGCTAATTTAGTTCTAAATCTAAGTGATTAGTTACATAATAAACAAAAAATCAATAAATTAATTGCCTAATAAATGATGGTGGCAGATTTATTTCATAGACTTTGTATAGTCAAAACTCAAAAGTGAGTGGATCATGACAACCACATTAACTTATGGAAAATGAATATGTAAACTGGGCAGTTTACTAGTCAAAAAGAGGAGCAGTTTTTTTACGAGATTGTTGCGTAAAGAGTTGTGGTTATGGTGCAACAAGGATGGGTTCTTTTGGGTGGAATTTTTCCAGCTAGAGAGTAGAGGTACACTAGGCTAAGGCAAAGGAAGAAGAAAAGTGATAGAGGTATAGAAGGAGGAGCGGGGAGTCACGTGACTCTTCAAAGTTGGGACCTACATTGGATTACGGATAGTTAGAAGTTTAGAACCTATTAAAAATAACTGCTCATAGTTGAGCCCCATAACGTCACTTTTTCCAAAAATAAAAGGATTCCTCTAGGAAACTTTGGTATGATTGGTATCTTGTAGATGGGAAAAGGAAAAAGACAAAAAAAAAGAAGTCCTGAGAAGATCTGTAACTTTAAGAGCTTGCAAATAATATTATTCTCTCCTCCTAAAACATTGTTAAGTTCAATAACATGCTCTTGTTTAGGTGGTTCAGCTTTAGTTAAGCTTTCATAAATCTTCATATGGCACCATCTTTGTGCTTAATATGACTCCTAGTCTAAATAACATTGATTCCTTGGTGGCTTGTATGGTTTAGACGTTAAAGTCTTCCTAATAGGAGCCTTAGATAGCTTTAGGGGTAAATCCCAGGATTCACTTCTATTGATATAGTGATTAAGAAGATCTTTACGAGATTAGATAGTTAGAAATTTAGAAAGAAGTTTATTATTCTCTAGAGGAGAGACTAATTGCATGTGTATCTTTGTCCAACAATAATCCTCTTTTCTACCTGTATCTCTTTAATGTGCCTGTCGGAGTACCTAGGAAGTTAGAGAGATGAATACAGAATTTATTCTAGTTAAATGCTAGAGGAGAAGAGGCAAGGGTATTACAGTGTGGTAACCAAGAATAACAGAGTGGATAACAGTTTTAGATGTTTCCCATGGAACGTGACACTCTAAGTCACAGGGTGACCACAAGTAAGCTTTGTCTTCATTCAAATTGCTGCAACACTATAGTTGCCACTCGGTTTCGCCAGCCAAACCCATGGGAATTCACCATACTGGTATCTTCTTTATTTCTCCCTTCGATCAAGTTTGAGTTCGGTAAGAGAGTACCCAATTCCATTATTTTTCTCGACTTCACCATATATCCACTTCAGACCATGATCCTATTTCACAGCTTAAGATTTACGAAGGTCGCAATTTGCATCGAACCTTTATTACAAGTAATCCACAAGATAGGGACCTTCATGATGTGGCCCCTTTATTGGGTTGTTATGGATGCATACTCTGATCGAAGTCATGATACTAATCGTAGTTACTAGCTAATCCATTTTCGTATAGGGTTCAGGTCTTCTAGGAAAAACAAAATCAGTCTATTTTGCTGCTTCTAATTGGGCAGTTAAAGCTCCTATGAACATTTACACTTTCTGCGTCAAACACTCCTGACAATTCAGGTGCATCACCTTACCAAATACTTGTCTCCTAACTCATAATTATGTTATGAAGGTGCAAAATATGGTATTCGTCTTCACCTACTTCTTTTACCAATATAAGAACCCAATTATAACACATTCTCACATCACTCTACCTACACAGTGAGGTATAGGATCTTGTGTTAAAAGAGGAATATTGGTTTTGATGTGCGACTTTGCTGGAGTATGCAGGTAAGGCAGATTGTTTTCAGAAGGAATAAATCACAAAAGGTGCCTTAGAGGTACACTCCTTTCATAATTGAAGGGTTTGGTTTGAGCAAAATGGCAATACGTATCCTGAGAGGACTAATGGTATTATGGGATTGTGTAGCAATTGTTTCCTACTTTTTGTTTCGAAACAGAAGTGTTTTTTCCTACTTATTTATTTTGGGTATATAACATGAGGGATGCTTTCTTGGAATTCTATTCTTCAAAATGACTCTTGGTCACATAATACAAATCACTTAGCCTCCCAAATAGTGATCATCCCAGCTGAGTACTACTCCAATAATGAGTTGTTCGAAAATGCCGTAGGTGAATGATGTGGCCTCCAAGACCGTACAAGAACATCTTGGTCATATCCACTTACAACATGTCTTAGACCTACACCCACCACCCCAAAATTTGAAGTGCAAAGTCAGCACAAACTCTGTACTATCCTCATCCTGTTCGACTGCATAAAACTGCAATCTCAGAAACATAGTTCCTACTGGTAAGTGGTGGACTCCTGACAATAGAAATTGCAGTCTAGAGCAAGAGATCCAAGAAGACAAAGGTAACAAAATTTCACTATACTGCATGTGTTAGGCCTCAACGCACAGACAAAACTCGTTGGACCAACAGATTGAAATCTTACCAAAGACAACAAAGTTCTTAAAGATTAGGTCTTTGGAACTCACATGGAGATTCAGTGTCATCGATTGCTACACAAGCATCTTTTCCGTTGACAGCAGCCTGCTTTTCAGTAAAAGGATGTGTAAATTAATGAGTAACATTTTTCATGTGAGAAACAAAATCATATACAGGAAAGCAGATAATAGGAAAAAACTGCAAACACATCCAAAGGATGAGAAAGCTTCGCAATATTTAGCATACAATTAATAATAGCACGAGATCTATAAACAAGGAGTGCATACTTTCCACAATTCCACTTAATAATATTGACATTTTCTTTTTCGAGAAAAATCTGACACTACTACATTTGGATAAGGTAAAACCGGAAAATTGAGCCAAAAAAGTAGTATTCATACTTGAATTGATTGTTTATCAATGTGGTTGCACACCCAAACAATAGATGGAGGGGAAATAGAATATTACTAATAAGCAGTGTCCAAGCTCTCAAACCCCATATAAGCTAATTTCTCTAAAAAGTACATCAGTTTTCTCCAGATGAATCCAACAGTACTATATAAGAAAGAATCACAAAGTAGATAACCATAAAATTAGTCTAAAATCATGCGTCAATACGATATCCATGCTCGCATCACCGTTCCTTTTCCGTTTCAGAACCCTTATCCCCAATAATTAAACAGCCAGTACTAGTCTACTAGACTAACTTCATACTTTTTTGTTTTAACGTACCACATTCATACAACCAAAAAATCGAAATTTTATGAACATAATATCATCCCAAATTAAACAAATTACTGTCAATTCAATCCAACAAACAAAATCAACCACATTAAACCATATGATAATCAATTACCTTCTTCGGCCCGCGTTTTCGAGGCGTAGAATTCCCCTTTACTTTCCTCCCTCTTTTACTCTTCCCTCCTTGACTCCCACAAACCTCCTCCACATCACCATCATCACCCTCACCAATTTCCTCAACTTTTTGAATACAATTATCAACTTTAGTATCATTTAGCTTCTTAGACTTTCGTTTCTGAGGCGTAGTATTTACTTTTGGTTTTCTTCCTCTTTTTTTCTTTCCTCCTTGACTCCCGCAAAATTCGTCCTCATCATCGTCAATTTGTTCCGCTTTTTTAACTTCTTTTTGAGCGCAATTTTCGACTTCGGTAGCGTGAGGTTTAAGAGGAAATAGCGTCGTCTGTACAAATCGGCGACGAATAACTTTCTGATCTGGTGAATGTAGATCGCCGGCATTCACTTCCGGCGGTTTATCAGGTTGATCAGCTGGATTTTCCATGCGAATTGGATGAGTTAGGGTTTCTCGGAAATTAGGGCTTTTCGATCTAATTTGGGGTTGTTTTTAGCGGGAGTACACTGAAGTGAGAGAGAGAGATAGAGATGGAGAGAGAATAATTCCCGCGCGATTTGATATAGCTGATTGGATTTCTATCTCTATTAGATTTCCTCTTTTTGTAGGGGACTCGTTTTTTTTTTTTTTTTCTTTTGAGAATCGAAATTGTAGATTACTGATTAAAAATTATTTTTACTACTTTTGCTGATAAAAATTGAACTTTTTTATCCTTTATTATTTTCTCATATTGTTGGGGTCTCAACCTGAACAACAGCCCAACAAGCTAGTATGGTAGTACCTATTAAGGCCAACAACGCAAGAGCTCCCTTTATGCCTAAGCCCAAAAAAACTGGATTGTTAGGTTGCGTTCTATTCAACTTATTGACCCTTAACTTATTGGACCTTATCTGAACTGAACTTATTGAACCTGAACTGAACTTATTGGAACTTATTAAACCTGATTGGACCTGATTCAACTTATTGGACCTAATTGAACCTGATTGGAACTTATTGGACCTTATTGGAACTTATTGACCTTATTGAAACTTATTAGACCTTATTGGCCCTGATTGAAACTTATTAGACCTTATTGGACCTGATTGAAACTTATTAGACCTTATTGGCCCTGATTGAAACTTATTAGACCTTATTGGACCTGATTGAAACTTATTAGACCTTATTGGACCTGATTGAAACTTATTTGACCTTATTAGACAAAAAATTGACTATTAGTAATATAAATATTACCCCTAACGTAAATACTACCCCTCAAAATTTATTATGAAGTAATAATTAATAAAATTCATCCTTTAAAAAAATTATTATTAATTATCTCTTATGATAATTAATTTAACAAAAAAAAATTTACTATTTATATATTTAACATGTTATCTCTAGTTATTTAAAGACGAATTGTAAAATATTGTAATTATAATTATTATTATTATTGTTAACCTTAATTATTTGACCATGATTATAATATTATTTAATAGCAATATGAATAATCAAATAATAGACAATAATACAAGTATAATACTATACATTGTGGTACTTTAATAAAAAAAATTATAATAATAACATAATCAGCTAATAGTAATATGAATAATAAAATAATAGACATAATACAAATAAATAATAAAATAATAGACATAATACAAATAAATAGTAAATATAATAGACACTAATACAAGTATAATACTATATAATCATTGTGGTACTTTAATTAAAATTCTAATAATAACATAATCAACTAATAGTGATATGAAATTATGAATAACACAAAAATGGACAATAATACAAATGTTTATTAAACATTGACTATTTGGACCTTATTAGACCTGATTGGAACTTATTGCATCTGATTGGAACTTATTGGACCTTATTAGACCTTATTGGAACTTATTGCCCTTATTAGACCTTATTGCAACTTATCTGAACTTATCTGAACTTATTGGACTTGAAACTTAATTTTTTAAGTTGAACAGAACGCACCCTTAGATGTCGTCTTGAAATTTCCTACTAACGTCTTACACAAATACATGAATTGTATTTAATACATGGCATTCCCTCATTTCCTCTTTCCCTTTCTTTATTTAAATTCCCACATGTCTTCCATGTGTTTCACACAAACCCCACCACACTTTCTTTATTCACTTTCATTTTTTTAAAAGATTTCCGACATTGACCAAGGTGTTTGTCGGCGTTGACCGATCAAGAAGAATCAACTCTGGCGTCATGGCAAACAATGTGAGTTTTTTTCGCCAGTTAAAGTAGTTAGGCGCCTAAAATAGGCGTTTGACCAGCTGGTCAGGCGCCTAAAATAGGCGTTTCACCACCTGGTCAAGCGCCTAAAATAGGCGTTTGAGCAGTTGGTCAGGCGCCTAACTTAGTCGTCCGATCCTCTGGTCAGGCGCCTAACTTAGTCGCTTGACCAGTTGGTCAAATGCCTAATTTAGACGACTCACCAGCTGGTTAAACGCCTATTTTAGGCGCCTGACTATTTTACTAATTTTTCGCAATAACACATTTTTCTACTTTAATACACCATAATTAACAAAAATTTATAATTATTATTTTCTAAACTAAACAAATTCAAATATAAAACAAAGAAAAAACATAAATCAACTAAATTAGGCGCCTAAAACTACAAAAAGGGTCCACCGCCTAATTTAGACACGTGTACCTATGGTGAAGCGCCTAATTTAGGTGCTTCCACCACATGTGGGGCGTCTAAATTAGGCGCATAACCTCTAGTGCAAGGGTTTCTTTCAGACGTCCCACCAGTGGGTGAAGCGCCTAAATTAGGCGTCTGACCTGTGGTTCAAGCGCTTATTTTAGGCGTCCACCTCCCCATTCGAATTCCAATTCAAATTTATCATTTTTATTAATACACATTGCAACCCTAGTCTAACATATGCATTTCTAACAAGAAATTTACAATATTCAAATCATATATGCAATTCTACACATGCGATTTTTAAAATTAAAAAGTTTAAAAATGTTGGTGGACGTCTAAAATAGGCGACCCACCATTGGTATAGCGCCTAACTTTGGCGTTCCACCACTAGTGTAGGCGTCCTCATCAGGCGCCTATGCTTATGGTGAAGCATCTATTTTAGACGCTTGAAGATAATTTTACCATTTCTACACTAACCTTGGTCGCCAGAGATCGGTGTTAGTTGAGTTCTTATTGCCGGAGTTATGTTGCTAGAGGAATGCCGCCGAAAAATCTACCACGGATTGGCGTAGATTGTAATTGGTTGAGGTATCGCTGGAGGTCTTGTCGCCGGAGATCTTGATGGGAGATCCTTGTTAATGAGAGAGATGGAGCAAGAAAGTGAGGGAGAGTGGAGAGAGTGAAAGAGAGTGGGAGAGTGTTAGAGTGAAAATTGAGTTCATATGAGAATGCATACTTACATGAGAAATGAGAATGAATTCTACATGCTATAACTCTTATGAATAAGTGATGCAACTCTAATGAAAAAGTGATGTAACTTCCAAAAAAAAAATATTATAAACAAAAAATTGGAAAAAAAAAAAAATTTGGGCTCAAAAATTTTTTAGGGGGGTATAATTCTAATGAACAAGTGTTGTAACTCTAATCCAATCATGTGGTTGAGATTCATTCTCATTTCTCATGTAAAGATCATTCTCATGTGTGATATATATATGGCATTATTAGGAAATTTCAGGACTGCATTTAGCAAAATCCAAAAAAGAATGGAAAAGTGGACCATGATACTAAGGCATGTGCAATGTGCCCTTATAAGTTAATATCCCATATGCAGATCTAATTATTTAATCAATTAATCTTAATATCATATCATATACTTTCTCTGTTTTTTATCCTTATTACTTAAAATCTTGACACTATTCATATTGAGAGAGAATTTTCTCAAATCATCAAATATATTATTTTTATTCATAAATTTCATAATTGATCACATTAGCTTTTCGTAATATTCTATCTAGTGCGAAATTGAAAATTGGACGTTATTGCATGATAGATTGTTTTAAAAAAATTCTAAGAAATTTGGGGATAAAAAATAATATCAATGAATTAGGGTAAGAGAATATTATTACTTAATTAAAGTGTTAGTGTTCGAAAAGTCCGCCTATGTCTTTATAATCACATATAATTATGAGACTTTATTATAATTTACTTTGAAACATTAAGCATTGAACTTTAGTGGATTAGTGGTTAAACTCTCACATCTCATTCCAAAAGTCATGTGTTCAAATCCTCATTGGATGCCATTTGCCATGCTTATTAACTGGTAGAATTAGGTTCACAATGAAAACCTTAAGTAAAATAAATTGATTATAACTTTAAATATATAGTTCAAAAAATTATAATTTTTGTATCATTGAGAAGTGTTAAAAAACTACTTTAAAATAAGATCCACTTATGCTATATTAAAATTTTATATTAAAGTATCATATAAAAATAAATCTTGATCATACTAATGTATTAAAGTAACAAACTACAACTATAATTAGAAATTCATTTAGAATCAATGCTTTTCTACAAAACATATTCATGGTAGAATCATAATATTCAAGGTTATTATATTGTAAATTTTATCGTTGTATGTGGACAAAATTATGTTCAAGCAGGGTACATAAAAATTTCAAAAGTCTACATTTTCTCCACGAAGAGAACGAGCATTTGCCCGAATCCCAAATACTATATATATATATATATATATATGTGTGTGTGTGTGTGTGTGTGTGGTGTGTGTGTGTGTGTGTGTGTGTGTGTGTGTGTGTGTGTGTGTGTACTTTTCGAGAGCATAGAGTGTGCCACATACGATTGTTATGTATGTCATTAATTTTTTAATTTTTTTTAACAAAAATAGAGTTCTACATAGATTTAAATACATATAAGGAGCTTTGGATAAGCGAAGATAAGACCCCTGCTTTCAGTGAACATCCTAAGTTATTATAGTATGTATATTATGTATAACTTTGCTAAATATTATAATTTTTGCACCATTGGATAAAGCTCGAAATATACTCCGAAATAATATCAATTTACAATATAGTTCTACAACTTATGAAATAGAGAGTGTCACGTATGATTGTCATGTCATTAACTTTTATTTAAAATATTTTAAAAAATAGAGTCATACGTATATTAAAATACACAAAAGGAGTTTTGGATAGGGAGAAAAGAAACCAGAGTTCCATTTTAAATAAATATCTAAATTATTCCCTCTGTTTTTTATCATTCTCACTTTCCTTTGCGCGTCTTTCAATGCACGCTTTTAACATTAAATATATTTCATTATATATTAGTAAAAATTATAATGATTGAAAATTAATAAAGTACTAATTGAGACGAATCAAACAAGACCCCACATGACTATGTTTTTTCTTATAAATTGAGAACATTTGAGAAGATTCTTTCAATGAATTTACATACTTCCTCCGTTTCAAAATAGTTACACCATTTGCTTTTTCACGTTTGCCAATACGCCTTTTTGAAAGTAAATTGCATATAAGTAAAAATTATAAAAAGTTAAATATTTAAAATCCTTGTATTGAGACGAATTTAAAAAGATCTCACTTGACTATGTTTTTTCTTATATAATGGTAAGGGAAGGCTTGTCACAGTTGGTTCATGAATAGTGACCAAATGCCAAATGGTGCAACTATTTTGAAACGGAGGAAGTATATAATACTGGATGATGAAAGTTAGAGTTTGATTTTGAAAAACAACCTTAGAATATTATAGAGAGCTCCATCTAAGCATGACAAGTCATTTTTAAAATTTTTTGTATTTAATTTTATAAATAGTATTCAACATATATATAAATATATATAAGGTATTTCGAATAAGTGAATATTACAGTCTGATTTTATATAAACCACCTAGATTATTATATTATGTAAATTGAATATAACTTTTGTTATAAATTCACAAAAATGGTAATTTTTTTTAACATTGTAGAGTGCTTGAAACATGCTTCAAAATAAATTTCATAAACAATATAGTTTCACAACTTATGAAAATTTATTTACTTAATTAGATGAATAATAACATATTATTTATTCTTTATTCTATATACATATAAAAATAACTGTAATAATAACGTATTTATATGTGATAATAACAATTATATATATCATTCAAAATCATACTTATAAAAAATTGAGTTATATAAAGATAAAAGAATACATATCTATAATTTTGAATCTATAGCATACCATGGTGGCATTACATGAAGAATCAAATGAAAGTTTGTCAATGACACCGCAGATGTATTATGCAATTGACTAATTATTTTATACCTACAATATTTATTGTATATATAACTATTTATGTTTGTCTTTTTCATATATTTATACTTCATATCTTATTCTTTTGGAATAATTGACAAAAGAGGTCTGAACTTTAGGTGATAGGTTTAAAAAGATTTGAATTATTGGTTAACTTGTGTAAGTCCCAACTTTATTCTATTGTCAATTTTTCTTATTCTTTTCTTCATGAACTTAATTCTACATTTCTACTAAAACTAAATGAGAAATCAAGATTTGCGTTTCTATTTTATTAGTGGTCGCGAATCATAAAAAAAGAACATATGTAAATACAATGGTGTTGAAAAATCTCATTTCACAAGAACACAAAATCAACAATGTTAACAAAAAATTTGCACAAAAAAATGTAACAACAATCGTGCAACGTACGAGCTTCAAAACTAGCCTAATCTAATTTAGAATTATTATATATATATATATATATATATATATATATATATATATATATATATATATATATATATTCAGGGTTTAGGGAAGCCCTTGGTAATAAAAAGAACCCTACTGGACCACCACACTTCGCAGGTCACTACAAGTAGGTAGTGGCTAGTGGGGTTCGAACTTGTGACCTAAATATCACAAGATGACTGGCACCGAATCACAAAGACGACCCATTTTGAAATGACCCAATCCGTACTTAATGAGCAAAACCCGTTTGCCACCTCTAGTTAGGAGTATAAGGATGCGTTCTCTTCACCTGAATAACCCTAAACTGAACTTATTGGACCTGATTGAAACTTATTGGACATGATTGAAACTTATTGGACCTGATTGAAATTTATTGACCTGATTGGAACTTATTTGACCTTGTTTAATAAAAAATTTGATGAGTTATAACAAAAGTATCACCCCTAACATAAAATACTATCCATCAAAATTTATTATAACATAATATATAATCATTAAAATTTATCCTCAAAAAAATAGTAATTATTAGTTATATCTTATGATTAACATTTTAACAAAAAAATTACTATTTATATGCTTGCCTATGCTCAACTTTCACCACTAATATATCTAATAGTGTTGCTTTGATTTCATAAAACACTAATAGGAAATCAATTAATAACATTTATATATCTTTCATTCTTATTAGTAACGAAAACATGTTAAGGGTGTGTTTGATATAAATAGTGTAAATGGAATGGAAAGGATTTTAATAAAAAGGGGAAAGGATTTTAATAAGAAGGGGAAAGGGTAATGATAAGCGTTACCTTTATTTTATGTATGGTATAATGGTGGAATGGAAACAATATGAGAAGATTATAATTGAGGAAGGGAATGGATTTTGTTTCCACTAGTTTAACAAGGGTAACAAATGAGAGGATTGTGTTATCCTTTGGAAACCGTTTTTGTTACTTATAAGTTATAACTCATACCAAACAATTAGAAATGGAAACACTTACTTGAATCCATTTCCAACGTAAAAAATTTTCATACCAAACACCTTCTAAATCTAGTTATTTAAAGACGAATCACAACATATTATAATCATGATGATTATTATTGTAAACTTATTTGAACATGATTATATATATTTTAATAATAACATAATCAGCCAATATTAATATTTTTTTTGGCCCCCTTTCGAAAGCTGTGGTAAGATGAATTTCCTCTGAGCTACCCTTGCACAGGGCCACTCACCCAGAGGCCCAACAAACCCCAAACCCCCAACCCCCAACAATATTGAAATTATGCTTCCACTAAGATTTGAACCTTGATCTTCCATGTAGGAGATAGGACGCTATACCATTGGACCCTTGGTAGCCAATATTAATATGAGGAACAAAATAATAGATAATAATGCAAATATAATACTATATAATCATAGTGATACTTTAATTAGAATTTTCAATAATAATATATCGGTTATTAGTAACTACTCACAAAGATGAGAGAGAAAGTTAGAGTGAGAAGGAGAGGGAGAAAGCGTAAAAAGCGAAAAAAGAAGCCCCGTAAGATTTCGCCCGAAACCCTAGTTTTTCACCCAAAATCTCTGAAAAGTATGTCCGTTAATGGTTTTCTCTGCCATTTCAGCGTAATTCCTCACAGTTTTTCCTTCTTCTGTCGAATCAGTGGTAGTAAGAGTGAAGCGTGTTGTGTAATCTATCTACTGGGTTTGATTAAGGCTATTAAAGTTGGGGTGATTAAGTGTGGTAATTCATCTCTGCCCTATTTCTATAGGGTTAGTTCTCAATTAAGGCTATGGTTTATAGCCTATAATGATGATATCCAGGCTGAATTTCATTTTGTTCGTCTGAATTGTGTTTATCTAGGGTTTCAATTGCAAATTGGGGCTTTTAATTGGGAGAGGGTTTTCAGTGCATTTATTGTTTGGCAGAGGAGTGGAGTGTTAAGTGTTAGTAGGGTGGCTCTTTTGGAGTGGTCATTCATTACAATTGTTGGTTTTCTCTTTAAACTCTTCGTTTTTTGGCGTGCTGTTCATCATGATCTCAGAAATTTGATCCAGGGTGGCAATCTAGCATTTATGGCGATGGTAAGTTACATTAGTAAGATTAATGTGGGATTGTTTGCTTGTGCTAGTCCCGATTTTACCTCCTATATAAACACTGGTAAGGTTAGTAAGCTTATCACATTTTCTTCTCTTCTGTCTCTCTCTTTCTGGTATTATAACCAAAGTTTAAGTTTTCTCATAATCTTCTCTCGTAAAGTTCTTATATTTGTAATGACTTTGAATTTTAAGGCAGCAATTCTAGAGCCAGGGGACTCTAAGATAAATGAGACCCAGTCTCAGGAATCTTCTAGAGGCCCTGAGGCTCTCCCCTCTGTTATTAATGTCACTAACTCTCGTCTGGTTGATTTTGATGCACCTGATCCTCCCTGTGATGCTGCGTATCCGGAGGCTATTGTTGTAGATGAGCTCGTTCAGGTTCAGGAGGACATCAAGGAACTCTCAAAGTCCTGCCTAATAGGTAAAATGTTGGGTGAGCCCCTAGATGTTCGTACTATTATTTCCCGAACTAAGTCTGAATGGAAGTTTGTTAAGGGTGATATTGATTTTCTTGAAATGGGTAATCATTGGATTTTATTGAAGTTTGCTAATCCTAATGACCTAGCTCTGGTATGGTCTGAGAGACCTTGGCATGTCCAAGGTGATCTTTTTGTTCTCCAAGCTTGGAGACCTAATTTTGATCCCTTTCTTGAGGAGATCAAGTGGGTGGATCTTTGGGTCCGGATACCTAGATTTCCAACTGAACTTTTGAACTTTGAGTCTTTAGCTAATTTATTTGCTTCCAATCATGTGGGTGTGCTAGTTAAGTTGGACTCTAACTCTCTATTAAGGAATAAAATAAGGTTTGCTAGGGCTTGTATAAGAGTGGATATTACTGAACCATTGCTGGAGTTTGCTGAGTTAACTCGTGTGGGTGGTCATAAATGTGGTTATGTGATTTGGTATGAGGATTTCAGTGCTGGTTGTTCATTTTGTGGTCTGGAAGATAATTCTATTGATGTTTGTTCACTTCTGCATGCTCCCAAGAAAGAAATAACAGTGTCTCTTTTGAAAAGCCCTAAACAAAAGCATCTTGTTGAGGTCCTTTCTCTGGCTAATAGGCAAGCTAACCTTGCTACCAGGGCTGTGGAAGCCAATGTGGTGCAAGCGAAGCCTAAGTCAGTGTATAGGCATGCTAGAGCTTCTTCTCATTCAAAAGTTGGTGGTTTTCATTCTTCTGTTAACAATTTTGTTAAGAAAAAAGAGGTTGGAATTGTTATTAAAGAATCTGTCTCTATGAAAAGGTCATATGTTATTCCCACTGCTCATGGTAAAGGGAAAGGTAAGGCTCTTGTTTATGCTTCAGCTCCTCATTATGGTGATGTCAGTGACTCTGATGATGACACTGAAAGTATGGCTGTCCCTCCTATGTTACCTTCCTCTGGTGCTTTTCAAGCAGCACTATTGGATGTCTCCCTCAGGATGTTGGTGAGGGTGTAGGCTGTGATTTTGCTCCATCTAATGGCACTGATATTGAGCTGTCTCCTATCCCACTGCAAGTGGTCTATCCAGGTGAGTTTTATCAAGGTAATCAATTTGGTCCTTTGGTTCAGTTGGCTGAGCAACAATTTGGTGGTTACTCTATCTTTGAGTCTGATGTGGATAATGATACTATGATATTACATGATGATGATAAGATATGTGAGGCTTTTCCTGTGCATCATGAGTCCTCTTTTCATTCTATTGACTCAGCTAGCTCAATTGTAAGGCATATCAGTGCTTTAGGTGTTGAGCAGGATCCTCCTATGGAACCCACCTCTCTCTCTAGCGCTGCTAAGAGGAGGAAAGGTAACAGTGAGGATGAATCTGCCTCATCAGGTCTGAAGAGGGCCAAATCTTGAATGATTCATGATAGCGGGCTTTTTGATTTTGGGATGTCAGGGTTCAGAATTGTTTCTTAGTAGTTTTGGGTGCCTTATTAGGGGCTGGTTGGATCAAAGAGCATTAGTGTTGCTCAGTTTTTTGTGGGTTGTTAATATTGTAGCTGTTATAATGCTATGGGAAACTTTTTTTCGACATCTTGCTAGAAGTATGTGGCTAAGGAGATCTAGTTTCTCATATTTTGTATCCCTCCCCAGGCTTATTTTTGCTGACATCCATTGTAACTATTTTTGTTGTTTATGTATTTGGTGCTGGACTTTTCTAGTTATCAAGATTTCTTTTGTTAAGTTTGGGCAATTTGTCTTCTCTGATTTAAGCATCTTATGTATATCCCAAGTAACTAGCTTAATGGCTACTGGTTTGCGTAAAGATCAAAGGCACAGTAATGGATTTGATGCAATTTGTTTTAGGTTTTTAATCTACTATAGCTCGTACAGTACTTTGATCTTAAAAGTTGCTCTTGGTTGTTTGCCTTGTGGGTGGTCCAACTATGTATCTTTGCTCATGTTCAAGTTAGTTAACTTTGTCCTTTGTAATAATTTGGAGTGTAGTAGTAATTCTGGTGATTTAAATACTGTTTATTTTTCAAGTAGTGGTAATATTCCTAGAATTATTTACCGAAAGTTTCTTTTATTATGGAGGAAGAGGTTATTGGTGTGTAGTAGATTGTTTTGTTTTGGTATCCAGCAAGTTATTTTAGGTAATGTTTTGGGTAGGGAGTTAAATTATTTATGAATATAAGCTTTTGGAACATAAGGGGTTGTAGAAGGCATCTTGCAATGGAAGAAGTTAAGGAATTTTGTTTTAATAATAAAGTACAAGTTATGATGTTGTGCGAAACTAAGGCCCAACTTCCCCCGGGGGAGGGTAGTGTTAGAAGATGTGGGTTCCAACACTCCGATTATATTCCTTCGATGGGTTTGGCGGGTGGCATATGGCTTTTTTGGAAAGATAATGCTAGTAATCCGTTTACTCTCTCTGTAATTGCTAAATATGATAGATTTATAGCCTGTAATATTAGTCTCTTAGCCATGGAATGCTCATTTGTGGCTGTTTTTATTTATGCCCCTCCTAATTATGCGCTTAAACAAGAATTTTGGTCTGAGTTAATTGAGTATGTTAAGACACTAACTGACCCCTATATTATTTTGGGAGATTTTAATGAACTAAGTTCTCAGAATGACAAAAAAGAAGGAGCTGTATTCCAATTCTCGCGTTTATCTTTCATGAATATGTTGTTTAATTCCCTAGAATGTACTGAATTACCTTTTGAAGGTGGTAGTTTTACGTGGAGGAAAAAAATTAATGGTCCCAATAATATTTTGGAGAGATTGGATAAAGGTGTCGTTAGTATTGATTGGCTTTCTGCATTTCCTGATGCAAAACTTTTTAATCATATTTTCTCATCGTCTGACCATTGTCAAGTGTCCCTAAAGTTCAAAATTAGCGAATGTAGGAAAGCTCCCCCTTTTAAGTTTAATAAGTTGTGGACCACTCGTAAGGATTTTGATTGTCTTGTAAAGAAAACATGGTGTACGCAGTTTCAGGGTTCCTTTATGTATTGCCTTACCAAGAAATGTCGGCTTCTGAAGGAAAGGGCGAAAAATTGGTCTTCTACGAGATTTGGTAACATTTCTAGACAATTAAAAAATGTGGAAGCTAGATTAAAAATTATCCAGAACGACTTACTGTTTAATGAATCCTGCCCTCATCTTATTTCTCTTCAAGATAAATTTTTAATGAAACAAGCGAAATTACTTCACTTTCAAGATATTCATTGGAAGGTTATTGCCAAATCAAATCATATTAAATTAAGTGACGCGAACACCAAGTATTATCACTCATGTGCCACGATCAGAAGAAATAGGAACATTCTTAAGTCCATTAGTGATCCGCAGGGGGTAGCTGTTTCTCACCCATTGAAAATTGAAGAATGTTTTACTGAAGCGTTTAAACATCGGTTTACGTCAAATGAAGGGTGTGGCTTTGATACAAATGTAGATTTTGATCTTCTAACAGAAATAATATCTGATGATGATAATATATACCTATGTCGAGAAGTTACATATGAGGAAGTAAAAGAAGCTACCTTTGATTTAGCCCCTGATAAGGCTCCGGGTTCTGATGGCTATCCCCCTTTCTTTTTTCAAAAATACTGGTCCCTAGTTGGAAAGTCAGTTTTCCGAGCGATAAAGGCCTTTTTTCATTCAGGAAAAATTCTGAGAGAAATCAATCACACCTTCATTACGTTAATTCCCAAGATTGATAACCCTTCTAACCCTAATCATTTTAGACCTATTAGCTTGTGTTCGACCATCTATAAGATTATTGCAAAAATTTTAGCTAATAGATTAAAAGTAGTGTTGGGGAAAATTATTCACCCACTGCAAGGAGCTTTTGTGCCTGAACGCCTGATTCAAGACAATGTCCTCTTAGCTCATGAAGTTTTTCACTCCTTCAAAAACAAGAAAGGAGCTTCAGGATGGTTGGCTATTAAGCTGGATATGGAGAAGGCTTATGATAGGTTAGAGTGGAAATACATTTTTATCACTTTAGAAAAATTAGGGTTCTGTGCCCGATGGGTAGAATGGTTACGTCAGTGTATTACTACGGTCTCTTTCTCGGTTCTTGTCAATGGGATCCCAGGTGAAACTTTTGTTCCCCAGAGAGGAATTCGTTAAGGAGATCCGTTATCACCCTATATTTTTATTTTATGTGCGGAAATTTTGGCTAGGCAGCTGCAACATGCCAGCTTGATGGGCTCTAGATCCCTAGGGGTAACTTTAGGACATTCAGGTGTTAGAATTCCTTTTCTGACTTTTGCTGATGATACAATGATTTTTGCTAAAGCTTCGGAGGAAAGTTGTATTACTATAAAAGCTATTCTTGACAAGTATTGTACTATGTCAGGACAATTAATTAATTTTCATAAATCTGCTTTTCAATGTACGCAAAATGTGTCTGATAACGTGTCTGTTAATTTTGCCGAAATTCTTCAAATGGAAAAATCCTTCTCGCTGAGTAAGTATCTGGGGTGTCCCATTATTGACTCTAAAGTCACAAATGCTACCTTTGCTGATTTGCAAGAGAAAGTTAGTTCTCAATTAACTAAATGGAAAGCTAATTCTCTGTCTCAAGCAGGGCAGACTATTCTAGTTCAATCCAATCTTGCTACAAAAGCTAATTACCAAATGCAAAGTTTTTCTCTCCCCCCAGCTATTCTTTCCTCCCTTGATAAGTGCTATCGGAATTTCTTTTGGAATAAAGATAGTGATGCTAAATCCCCTAACCTGATTGGTTGGGATAAGATCTGTATTCCAAAAAAATTTGGTGGTTTAGGGCTTCGAAAAGCTAAGGTCAACAATAATGCGCTTCAATTTAAATTGTTATGGAAGATTTTGGAGTCTCCGGATAATTTGTGGGTCCAATTAGTTACTCGTAAATATCTTAAGAATGATGACCTGTTTAGTTATAAAGTTAAGGCTAATGTTTCTTGGCAATGGAGAAGGTTAATGAGTCTTCGTATCACGTTTAAGAAGGGTCTCCGGTGGATTGTGGGTAATGGCGAGCAGATTTCCTTTTGGTTTGATAATTGGATCTTTAGTACTGCTTTGGAAGAAAACTACCCTGTTCCCAGGGGATCGGAGGCCCTAAAAGTTAGTTATTTTATTAATCAGGATGGCCATTGGAATGTGTCTTCACTTAGGCAGTATGTTCCGGTTGACATTGCCACTTTAATTGCGAACTATTATTTACCTAGTAATTCGTGTCAGGTTAAAAGGATTTGGGGGCTTACTCCGGATGGTATCTATTCAGTTAAGTCAGGAGTGGAGCTTCTTCAAGGGTTTAATCAGCAGGCAGTTGTCCCTTCACCTTTTGGGTGGATTTGGAAGCTGTCTATACCACCAAAAATTAAGTTCTTTTTATGGAAATTAAGTCATAATGGGATTCCTACTAAGAAAAGGTTAGAGTTAAGTCATGTTTTTCTTCCTTTGGAATGTGTGTTTTGTAATTTTCACTCGGAAGACATTGATCATCTTTTTTCTAAGTGCCCTTTTACCCAGGATGTTTTTTTTGGACCTCCATCAGCAATTAAATTGGCCTATCCCGCCGGAAATTGAGGATGGTGTTTCTTTTAACAATTTCTTATTAAATCTTAAATCCTTGTTTTCAAGGTTTCAAATGGAATGTATGGTTATAGGGTGGTGGTTTGTTTGGTTTGCGCGTAATGGGGTCATTTTCAGGCAGGATTCGACTTCTCCTATTAAGGTTAGTTCGATGATTAAAGCTTTTGTGAATAATCTAAAGATTACGGGGGAGGTTGTTGCGAGTGTGGACTCTGTGATTACTCCTGCTGTTGCTCGGAATATTAAGGTGGTGGCTCGGAATAATGTTTTCTGGTCTCCTCCTCCGGCGGAATTTCTTAAAGTCAATTTTGATGGTTCTAAGTTGGCTACTGGGCAAGCGGCTTTTGGTTTTGTTATTCGAGATGCTGAAGGTGTTGTTAAGCTGTGTGGGGCTGGGGCTATGGACAGTTCGGTCTCCATCTTAGAAGCTGAGGCTAGGGGTCTTCGGGAAGGTGTCAGAGGGGCTAAGACGCTAAGTCTCTGGGTATTGGCAAGTTGATTATTGAGGGTGATAATTTGGCAGTTATTAATGCTGTTAATCGAGTATGGAAGATTCCTTGGAAGATTCATTCTTCTATTTTGGACACGATCCAAGAGCTGGGTCACTTTGAGGAAGTGCAGATCTATCATGTCTTTAGGGAAGCTAATGCGGCTGCAGATTGGATGGCGCATAGGGGTCATTCTTCGCCTACCACTACTTACTGGTTTGATGTTCCTGTTTTACCTTTTACTGTAATCATCCGAAAGGATGCTTTAGGGTGGCCCAAATCCTGGGATCCTCCCTAGTTTTTTCTTTCCTTTATAAAAAAAAAAAAAAAAAAATATCGGTTATTAGTAATATGAATAATAAAATAATAGACAATATTACAAATACATATATAATAATCATAGTGGTGCTTTAATTAATATTTTAATTCAAATTTATTGATTATTGACTATTTGGATCTTATTGGACCTGATTAAACTTAATTAAAACTTGTTAAACCTGATTAGAACTTATTGGACATGATTGAAACTTATTGTCCTGATTGAAACTAATTTGAATTAAACTTATCAAAAATGAACTAAATTGATTAAATTTAAAATTTAATTTATTAAGGTAAAAAAAACACATCCTAAATTTATGTTTTACGGATATTTGAAAAAAGGATAATGGTACAAATAAAAGCAGATTAAGGTATCAAAATAGACAAGTCAATAAAATACTTCAGGGCAAAATTGTCTATTCTCACAAGTGACAAACACAGACTCAAATATCAAGACTCCACCTCTGTCTTGCACAACTTTTGTCCCCTTTCTTACTTCACTTTACCTGTTTACCAGTTTCTAGTTTATACTCACCTCCATTTCTCTCCCACTATAACCTTCCCTTCCTCCTTTCTCTCTCCTCAAACCATATTTTAGACCTCTAAAACCCTTGAAATCCCAACTTTCTGTGCTCCCATTTCAAATTTCTTTCCGTTACTGATTCAACCAAAACCCCAGAAATTTGTTCAGTTCTACTCCATTTCTTACCCATCTAAAAAACCCACTTCTTCTTTTTTGCTAGAATATCTTCCATAACTCTCTACTCAAGTAACAACCCAGAAAAAGGAAAAAGAACCAAACTTTTTCTTCCTTTTTTTTGGGTTTCTTACTCATTTTGTGTTGAAGCTATATTTAACATTTTGTACCCCAAAAAAAAGCAAACCCAAGATGCCAAACCCAAAACCCAGTTCAAATTCTCTCTCCTCAACTTTAATCTTACTCACAATCCTCTCAATTTCATCAATTGTGAGCTCAAAATCCACCATTGAACCTTGCTCAAACTCAGACTCATGCAATGCAATGTTGGGTTACACTCTATACACTGAACTCAAAGTTTCTGAGGTTGCTTCTTTATTTGGAATCGACCCAATCTCTCTCCTAACTGCAAATGCCATCGACATTTCATACCCGGATGTCGAAAACCATATATTACCTTCACAACTCTTCCTAAAAATCCCAATAAGTTGTTCTTGTGTTGATGGGATTAGGAAATCTGTGTCTACTCATTATAAAACTAGGCCTTCTGATTCTCTATCCTCAATTGCTGACTCCATTTATGGGGGTTTGCTGTCTGCTGATCAGCTTAGAGAGGCGAATTCGATTTCGGACCCGTCTGCTCTTGATGGGGAGAATTTGGTTGTGCCTTTGCCTTGTACTTGTTTTAATAACACTGATAATTCTTTGCCTGCTATCTATTTGTCCTATGTTGTTCAGCCTGTTGATGCATTGCCCGGTATCGCGGCGAGGTATCAAACTACTGTTACTGATTTGATGAATGTTAATGCTATGGGAAGTACTGCTATTTTTCCTGGAGATATACTTTCTGTGCCTATATCAGGTGACAACATTATGTTCTGTTTTTATGCTTTTAATAGTATCTGTGTATTGTTTTCTGTCTGTTTATGGTAAAAATCTGCATCTTGCAATGAAGCTGATTGTTATGAAGACATGATGTGCATTTTGTGGAATGTGAATTTAACTAAATTATGTTAATCATTTATGTTGTTTCCAATTTGGTGAGTCTCAATTTGAATGATAATCTAGATGCTTACTAGTTATTAGTAGGAAGAATGTGTTGTTATGCACTTTAGCAGGGCTATATTGTGGACTAGAATCATAATTTACTATTACATTGGTCTCAAAGATAATAATACTTGGGAATATAATCATCATTTGATTTTATGATATTTGGACGCTTTCGGAAGATAGTTATTTATGGTTCTTATAGTGGTATTGTGATATAGAATTATTGGGGGATTAGACAAGGATTGACTGCAAAAGTAAATGTGTCATGATCAACTACAAAAGGTAAAAGAGCCCCTGAAATTTTTTTGGATTCTTGACATCATGGAATGGTAGCATTATAGCAATGCAGCCGTGCTTGATATTTCCAAAAGGAGAAAACATAAGCTTTATTCTAATATTACTCTCTCTCTCTCAATATGTGATTTTTTTTTATCACTTTTCAGGCATATTAAGAATCTAATTCCCGAAATTTACTTAAAATTGTATTATTAATGTAAAATGACATGTGATATTACATTAATAGTACTTCCTCCTTAACATGATAAGTGCAACAAATGAATATTTCATACCTCACAAATAATACCCGATTGTTGCTGTTATTATGTTACGGATCGGAGGAAGTATAAAAAACACAATATTAGGTTGATATTATAAAGTGCATAAAAAAATGGTGGATTGATAATGTTTCAATCTTATATATTGAATGCATAAAATGGCGGCCTGAAAGGACTTACATATTGAGACACCGAAAATAGTTCTGAACCTACAGTTGAATTTAGTTTCAATTCCTGCTGTTGTATAATGAAGTATGTGGGTCAGTGTGAAGTATGTGGGTCAGTGTGACTAAGTCATTAAGAATGTATTTTATCCCATTGATTTAGACTTATCTATCGCTTGGAACCTGATCTTATAACTTATCGGAACTTGTCATTGTTTCTGAAATAAGTTAAATGTAACTATATGTTTTATCTACAAGTCATATATTTCGATTTAGTTTCCTTAAGCAGTGTTTTTGTTACTTTAGTGATTGAGTGCCTGCAATAGTGCAATCCACATGCTGTCAAACAAAAGTATCCAAACAAGCAACGAGGATCGCTTGTTTTGTTTCTTTTCTTGGTACATCTCTTTTGTCTATGCAATTGCTTTACTGATAAATTTCTAATTTTGTCAATGCGTTGCAGCCTGTGCATCAAATTTTCCAAGCGCTGCTTCTGATTATGGTTTGATTGTTCCAAATGGAAGTTATGCAATTTCTGCAAGTCATTGCGTACAGTGCAGTTGTGTCCCAGGGAGCCGAAAGTAAGCAATTTTCTGTATGTTAGTCTTTGAAAGGCATTATTTTATTTCTTTTCCTGGAAATTAACTTTCTTTCACTATTATTGTGGCTATGTTTACAGTTTGTATTGCATGCCAGCATCATTGGCAGTATCTTGCTCAAGCATGCAATGCCCTGGTAGCAACCTTATGCTTGGGAATTCTACTATCCAACAAAGCAGTGCTGGTTGCAATGTCACTTCTTGCAATTATGATGGTTATGTCAATGGCACGATTATGACTACGTAAGTTTGTTAACTGTTATCTTTCCTGTCTTCTGTTTAACTGTATTACATAGTTGAAATTCTCCGGATGAAACTTCTGTTGATGTTTTTCAGGTTGTCTGTATCTCTTCGGCCTCGCTGCCCAGGTAAAAAAATACTACAAGCTGGAATATATGCGGATTTTTGGATATTCATGCTTGCATCACATCTTAATCCAGTTTATATTAATTACCACTCTTTCATCAATTGCCTGGATATGGAATGCTTCTTTTCTTAGGATGCATGTATTTATTGCTTGAGTCTTTGTTATGTTACAGTTTCTTATACCAGAGTCATATTCTACAAACGTATGATGCTACTGGGAGAAGTCATGGTTTTAGGCATTTACAATGATCAGTCACCACATTAGAGCTCATCACTGTTATAAATGATTTTGCCATGCTGAAATCTACACTTATCTAGGTATTTTTGAGGTTTCACATAAGGAACAACCGAAAGTGTAAGAAAGCCATAGGTAGTTGTTGTAACCTAAGGGAACACTCAAGAAGGGGGGGGTTGAATTGAGTGACGAAATCTAATCGATTTTCACAAAAATCCTTTCACAGCTCAGTGCCAGGCTCTGAGCTGAACACTGCGAAAATTGTTATTTTTGCGTTTTTGCGAATAATAAACTTAAAAGATATTAGATTTGACACAATATATAACGTGGTTCAATCTCACCTCTGAGATCTACGTCCACAAGAAACAAAATCTCTTTTATTTCTTTGAATCCTATAATATCAAACTCTTGATACAATACGATTCCCCTACTACTAACCCTAGTAATGACTCCCCAACACTTAACTCTAAGTGTTGGCACTCTCAATAATGTAAAAGTTACAAGAAAGAACGATCCTCAAAGATGTGCTTCTTAGTCAAGCAAATAGAGGACAATTACAATTATGAAATAGTAACTTAAACCTAACCGCTCAGTGCTATGCTCAGTGCCAAGGAAATAGTTTTCAGCTTTTTACTTAGACTCGATTTTCTCTCTGAAAACTTGAGATTTAAAAGTGAATTCTGATTCCCTTTTATAGGCTTGGTTAGGACGAAAATCACTTAAAAATATCTTTATCTTTTAATCCTTGATTTAAGGAATAAAACTTTATCTTTTTCTATCTTTATCTTTTAAACTTAAAAGATAAGTTTTCCACATTAGATTTTCTTTTCAACTCAAATTCTGTTTTCTTTTATCAAAAAGATATTTTCCAAAATAAAATCTGATTTTATATTTTCTCAAAACACGTTTTATTCAAATTCAGTTTTAAAACCTTTTTTCAAAACACGTTTTACTAAAACACGTTTTTTCCGAAAATTTCTTTTTCTAAAATTCTTTAAAACTCGTTTTTATCAAAATCTGATTTTTGTTAAAATATTTTCAAAAACTCATTTTTATCAAAATCTTATTTTTATTAAAATCTTTTCAAAAACTCGTTTTTATTAAAATCTTTTAGAAACTCGGTTTTACAAAATCTTTTTTACAAAATCTTTTTCTAAAAACTCATTTTCCTTAATCCCTTTTTATTTCTGATTTCGAAAATCTATTTCCCTTATTTTGAAAACTAATTTCCTTTTTATATAGACATATAACATTAACATAATTATTTATTTCCTTAACTCTAAGAAAATAATAATTATACTAATATCATATAATCTATATTTCGACACATAGCATATCACCAAGTTTGAGCATATTACATTTTAATCTAAAGTTACTATTCTAAGAAATTATAAACTAAAACTTCATTCTTGATTCTTCTTTGATTCTTCTTTTCTTCAAAGTCTTCGTTTATCAATTTCTTTCTTCATGCATCTGTTGCAACTGTTACATACTTTCATGCTACAACATATTATATTAATTTTCATCATAAAACATAACATGTGCATAAAACATAACATGTACATGCACAACAAATTCCCCCTTTTTGATGATGACAAACCATAAATATAATAATGTTAAATAAACAATTGTTCCCCCTCAAAGTATGCATATTGACTTTTGTTCCCCCTCAAACAATGCATGGATTGATTATTTACCCTTTTAGAACCTAGCCGTACTCAGATTAATAGCTTTCAATTATTCACTTGTCCCTACATGCTCATTTATATTCAATTCACATTAGCTCAACCTAGGATATCATCAAGACACAAAGTCAATATTATATACCTTCTTTTCCCCCTTTTGTCATTCTCAAAAAGTACATAAAGACAAAAAAATCATTCACACAATCAGAAGAGTTTAAAATAATCCAATAGCTCAACTAATTAAGCTAGTGATGCTGGTGCTACAACCAACACCAATTCACAATCTCCAAAATAATCCAAAAAAACATCCAAAAAGCATCAAAACAGTTTAACAAAAACCGACATGTTTTTCGAAAAACTACAAGGCATAGACAAAATTACATAGTAGGACTAGGATAAAAGGAAAGGTGTTTATGGTGTAGATGCTGCAGTTGTTTCTTCATGTCATGAACTTCTTCCACCACCATTAAGCACCCCACACTAATAGTGGCGTTGTCAATCCCTAACAAAAAGGCCATGTTTGGTATGGTAATTCCAAAAATCCACTAGAAGGGACCTCCAAAACTTGAGCCAATTCAGTGACAGTTAAAGTAATCACAACATCATTAACAACAGTGGATAAAACCAAATCATCACTTACCACCAAATTCTCATAAAATTGTTTAACCTCAGATTCATAAATTCCATCGTTATAACCCAGCAATTTAATCCATCCTTGAGTTCTCAATTCATCCAACAAAAACTTAAAGGCCGGTCATTTTAACCGAGTAGTCGGAAGAACACGTCCAGTCAGAATCTTGACGCGAGAAGTTTTCGGTCTCTTAGAAGGAGATTGGGGCTTACCGGAATTCGCACCTTTTCGTATGCGAGAGGAGGAGGCATCAGAAGTCGTAGCAGCGGAAGTAGTCGGAGAAGGCGGTGGGCGACAAGAAGAAGTCGTTGGCGCTGTGTTCAGGGACAATCTTGTGGTGGGTTTGTATGTGGGCCGGAATGTTTGTCCGGAGGGGTTTTTCTTGGACGGTTTTTTTCGTGGCCGGTATCTTTTTGTGGGAGTGTTCTGGGTCTTCTTTTTTTTTTTTTTTTTTTTTTTTTTGGCTGAGAATTTTCGAAGCAAAGGTTTTGATGCGTTTGACGGGTTTTGAGAGATTTAGGGGAAGGGCCGGTTAATGTGTTTAGGTTTAAGTCCATTATGCCCTTTTAATGCCTTGCATATAATTTTTAAAATGAATTTTGAAAAACTATTTTTTGAAAAAGTTTTATAATTTTGACAAAGCAACATCAATGGATATTTTAGAAAACATGATACTTTTGGAATTTTTCATAGAATTTTTCTAGAGCAACTTAGGTGTCAGTTATCAGGACAGCATCAATAGCCTTTTAGGAGTCTTGGATTAAATCAAAAATCTGACTTAGTGTAGATAGAATCTTTCGAACTCTTAAGCATGTAAAGGGGGCAAATAAGCACACAAATCACTAAGTATAGAAATCAATCCCAAAGCTAATCTAAGTTTTTCAAAATCTTTCACGAGCAAGTGGTTTAGTGAAAATATCAGCTATTTGGTCTTCAGTACAATAAATTCAAGGGCTTCCTTTTCCTACATGATTACTTGTTTGTTTTAGGAACCCATATTTGCTTGGGTCCCTTTTTCTTACGTTGAGCATCTAGTATGTCTTTTCTAACCCAGATTTGAGTAACGTGTTTGACATTCTTTGCAATTCGATTTTTCTTTTTGTTGCAGTCGTCAATTAGGTGTCCATTATTTCCACAGAAGTTGCAAATAAGATATTCAGGAAGTCCAACATATTTTCTTTTCGAAAGTCTCTTTCGAAGGTCTGGCACTGAGCCTGGCACTGAGTCGCTGGTCAGAATATCCTAATCCTGTTTTGTTCGTTTGTTTGTGGTGCAAGTTAGTAATTTAGAGCATTCTTCCCATTGGTCCATTTTTCGTGCATCTTTCGAGCAATAGAAAGTTGTGATTCTAAATATTCAACTGAGGTATTTAAATCACTACTTCTTTTTCGGGAAGTCTCTAAGTCTCTTTTAACTTTATCCAACTCTTCTCTTATCTTTGCATCACTAGGCAGCATTAGTGGAACAATTCTAGATTGTTGTCTTGAGTTCTTAAGATCATTCAACTCGTGATTTAATTTTTCAATTTGTTCCTAAGACTAGATTTTTCAGCTTCGAACTCAGTGACTGGCACTGAGCTATTTACGAGATTATCAACTAGAGTCTTTTCTTGTTTTAGTGTGTTTATCTCTAAGTCTTTCTCGTCAATCCTTTTCATCAGAGTTTTTTTTCTTTAAGTAATTCCTTATATTCTGTTTCTAATCCAATTTTTAGCCTAGTCAAATTTTTTATTTCCTTTTCATGTTATCAAAATTATCATTCATGTTTGACAATCATCAATTACGTTTTCAAGCAATATGACAAGCTTACTTTTGGAAAGAAGATGAATTGAAGGTTTTAAAGAAGTTAGACTTACCTCACTGTCTTCTTCCTCTTCAAGAGGGTTCGAACTTTTAGCCATCAAGCATAGATGCGAGTCGTCATGGCTCAGTGCCGTCTTCAGAGTGGTCTGTACAGCATTCAGACATAATTTTGCTTCGTGGCTCTGAGCGTGGCACTGATCTTCGTCAGAATCCGAGTCTCCCCAGACTGCTGCGATCATGGCTTTCTTGTACTCCTTCTTAGACTGCTCTCGTTTTCTCTAGGCTTTTCTTCATCCCACAGAGGGCATTCTTTAATCCTGTGATCATACTCACCACACTTGAAACAACCAGAGTTAGTAGCACTTTTCTTAGGGTTAGAAGAGTGCCTTTACCTTTGAAGTTTCCTACTTCTCCTGAAGTTGTTGCTCCTGTTCTCTTTTAAGAAATTTTGAAACTTTCTAGTTAGAGACGCTACTTCTTCATCACTTTCACTACATCCGTTTCTACTTCAGTTTTTAAGGCCAACCCTTTATTCTTTGGTTCACTTGATTTAGAGTCTAAAACAAGTTCGTGAGTCATTAAGGAACCAATGATTGTTCTAGTGAGAGTTTTGATAAATCCTTAGCCTCTTGAATAGCAGTTATTTTAGGAAGCCATTTATTAGTCAAACTTCTTAACACTTTTCTAACTAAATCTTCAGAAGAATAGATTTTTCCTAAAGATCTTAGTTCATTAGTTATTAGTGTAAATCTGTAA